>NW_024609737.1:137500-375658 GCF_018296145.1 Oncorhynchus tshawytscha
TATGCTCCTAGAGCTGTGTAAAGTGTTTCTATGCTCCTAGAGCTGTGTAAAGTGTTTCTATGCTCCTAGAGCTGTGTAAAGTGTTTCTATGCTCCTAGAGCTGTGTAAAGTGTTTCTATGCTCCTAGAGTTGTGTAAAGTGTTACTATGCTCCTAGAGCTGTGTAAAGTGTTTCTATGCTCCTAGAGTTGTGTAAAGTGTTACTATGCTCCTAGAGTTGTGTAAAGTGTTTCTATGCTCCTAGAGCTGTGTAAAGTGTTTCTATGCTCCTAGAGTTGTGTAAAGTGTTACTATGCTCCTAGAGCTGTGTAAAGTGTTACTATGCTCCTAGAGTTGTGTAAAGTGTTACTATGCTCCTAGAGCTGTGTAAAGTGTTTCTATGCTCCTAGAGTTGTGTAAAGTGTTTCTATGCTCCTAGAGTTGTGTAAAGTGTTTCTATGCTCCTAGAGCTGTGTAAAGTGTTTCTATGCTCCTAGAGCTGTGTAAAGTGTTTCTATGCTCCTAGAGTTGTGTAAAGTGTTACTATGCTCCTAGAGTTGTGTAAAGTGTTCCTCTATGCTCCTAGAGTTGTGTAAAGTGTTACTATGCTCCTAGAGTTGTGTAAAGTGTTTCCTCTATGCTCCTAGAGCTGTGTAAAGTGTTTCCTCTATGCTCCTAGAGCTGTGTAAAGTGTTACTATGCTCCTAGAGCTGTGTAAAGTGTTTCTATGCTCCTAGAGTTGTGTAAAATGTTTCCTCTATGCTCCTAGAGCTGTGTAAAGTGTTACTATGCTCCTAGAGCTGTGTAAAGTGTTTCCTCTATGCTCCTAGAGTTGTGTAAAGTGTTTCTATGCTCCTAGAGTTGTGTAAAGTGTTTCCTCTATGCTCCTAGAGTTGTGTAAAGTGTTTCCTCTATGCTCCTAGAGCTGTGTAAAGTGTTACTATGCTCCTAGAGCTGTGTAAAGTGTTTCTATGCTCCTAGAGCTGTGTAAAGTGTTTCCTCTATGCTCCTAGAGTTGTGTAAAGTGTTACTATGCTCCTAGAGTTGTGTAAAGTGTTACTATGCTCCTAGAGTTGTGTAAAGTGTTACTATGCTCCTAGAGTTGTGTAAAATGTTTCCTCTATGCTCCTAGAGCTGTGTAAAATGTTTCCTCTATGCTCCTAGAGCTGTGTAAAGTGTTTCCTCTATGCTCCTAGAGCTGTGTAAAGTGTTTCTTCTATGCTCCTAGAGCTGTGTAAAGTGTTTCTGTGCTCCTAGAGATGTGTAAAGTGTTTCTATGCTCCTAGAGCTGTGTAAAGTGTTTCTATGCTCCTAGAGCTGTGTAAAGTGTTTCTATGCTCTTAGAGCTGTGTAAAGTGTTTCTATGCTCCTAGAGTTGTGTAAAGTGTTTCTATGCTCCTAGAGTTGTGTAAAGTGTTACTATGCTCCTAGTGCTGTGTAAAGTGTTTCTATGCTCCTAGAGCTGTGTAAAGTGTTTCTATGCTCCTAGAGCTGTGTAAAGTGTTTCTATGCTCCTAGAGCTGTGTAAAGTGTTTCTATGCTCCTAGAGATGTGTAAAGTGTTTCTATGCTCCTAGAGCTGTGTAAAGTGTTTCTATGCTCCTAGAGCTGTGTAAAGTGTTTCTATGCTCCTAGAGCTGTGTAAAGTGTTTCTATGCTCCTAGAGCTGTGTAAAGTGTTTCTATGCTCCTAGAGATGTGTAAAGTGTTTCTATGCTCCTAGAGTTGTGTAAAGTGTTTCTATGCTCCTAGAGTTGTGTAAAGTGTGCAAACAAGCCTCTTCAATTGATTTTGAGCTTAAAATCCCTACTCCACTCTCAGTAAACCTGCTTACCTGGGTCCTATTCACTAGGAACCAAGCAGAATCAAAAAGACAAATGGGGAGGGACTACCTGAACTTGTTGGAAAATGTTTTCTGTTGCAAAGCATTTTGTTTCATTTTGCTATAGTGAGGCACTAATGGTACACCCCTGGTGTGTTGACAGTGTTTCGGCATCTCACCCTCAACTAACGGCACTTTAAAAAATAAATTGCCATTTAAATTCAGCGTGTTCGCAGCAGGGGGCGGTGTTTGACCGCTTGTCCGCAGCCTAAAGCACCTGTCTGTGATGCTGATAGAAGCGATTCCAGGGAAGCTTTGGTAATTGTCCTGAATATACAGCGACAGATGTGCTGACTTGCTAAGAAACCTGTTATTCAATTTGACTGACTCCCCTGAGCTTCCTGCCAGAAGCAGACACACACATTTTGTTTTACACATACTGTGTCTGTTTCATACTGATAATACTCATTATCTTTCGCATAGGTATGTACTGTCAAACACATACACACAGACACACACACGCTCTCTCTCACTAATATAGATAATGGGCTGAGCAGATGGCAGGGTCTTCTGTTCAAGTGGGCGCTCTCGCTCCATCTCCTCTCTCTCTCGTTCTCTCTCTCTCTGCCCCCCCATCCCTTCTGCCTGGTTATATTTGACATTACACACATGCACTCATGAAGTCATGCTTATTCAGCTCACGGGTCTCCAGGTGCCCCTCTCAGCCTGGGTGGGTGGGTTGGTGGTTGCATGTGTTTGTACATGTGTGTATTGAGTCTGTTATCTGTCCCATTTTATATATTTTTTTTTTGGGGGGGGGGTTGTTTTGCAGTGAGCACAGAGACACCCTGTCAGTTTGAAGCCGTTTCCTCTAGCCCTGTCTGACAGGGAGAATAATGTGTCTGGCCACCCCTCTCCCTCTTCTCCGTCTTAAAAATAGAACTGAGTGCTGGAGACCCCGGCTGCATCCCAAATGGCACTGGTCAGAAATAGTTCACTAAATAAGGAATAGGGTGCCATTTGGAACACAGGCAGCCAGGAGGGACATCAGATACATCTTCGTTAGCCCCGTCCCGGAAATGAAGGATTATATCTTAGTTGTACGTTATTATTTCTGATCATGATGCATTGGTGGCAGGATGTGGTGAAATATGTATTGACAGGGTGATGAAAGTGTATCATTACCAAGTGGATGGAGCTTCTAGCATATCTACATCACCTGCTTTTTCATTTTACCATCTGTCCGTTTTCCAACCCAATGATGTCTAGAAGCAGCCAGACTCCTCAGTCACTGGACCAAGACATTGTAGGGTGCCGTTTGGGACACAGAGTAATGCAGTAATGCATTGTTGAGTAATGCATTGATCCTTGGGTTGAAGACTGGAGTTAAGAGACTCCTATGTCACAACAGAAGGAGTTGGTGTTACTCTGGTTCCATCATTCATTACATGACGTATGGGTTGACTCCATCCATTGTCTGCGTTGTGAGTTGGCTTTTTACTCTGAAACAGAAACAAGAAGGTACACGTTTACTCGTCACAGTATGATTTCTGCCACCACAGTTTTAGCCGCGTACGAATGTGTGTTTTATTGTCTGTTTGACACACACAGTCATGTTTACTATCAAACAGATGACTGTCTCCTCTGTGGTTTAAATTCAGTAGGAGAGAGCGAGAGGCAGCATCTCAAATGACACCCTAGTCCCTATAGAGTACACTACTTTTGACCAGAGCCCTACTGTAAGTAGTGCACTATAAAGGGAATAGGTTGTCATTTGGGACTTAATAGAGTCGTTTCCCTAGATGCATTACCACAGGGCCAAGATGTTAATTCTCTGGTTGTGTTGTTTTGACCCTTAGCCATTACTTCACATTGCCATCTAGTCCCTCAAGCTTCCTCATTCTGCTTCTGTGACAGGTTTATGTGCTGTTGTTAAGTCTCTTTGTCCAGGGATACGATGCCTAATTAAACTCTCATACTCCCCTTTAATTGCCAAGCTTTTAGGAGTGTCAGTTTTAAAGGGCCAGACATAAATGATGTGGATTGGATAGTGGGGTAGTTTAGATGATGGAATTCCCATGGGGAAATGGCCTTAGCATCTTTCATGAAACAACACAGAGCAGTTCATACTGTTCACCAGGTCTCTCTTTCTCTCTCATTCTTTATTTATCTTTCTCTCTCTCTCTGAAACCAGATTAATTTTTTTCTGTATCACTCTAAAGAGGCCTGGAGGTTGTCCTGTGTGTTTAGGGCATGAATGAAGGTTTTGTGTGTTTTGCGGACCGGTAATCAAAACTGTATGAACTTCATATTGATATGTTGTAATGGTCATGTGATTAGATCATTTTCTTTGAGATGTGATCATGTTTTTCCAGGACAAAGGCAGATTTGTATAGATTTCACTTCCTCGTAAAGGTCAACGAGTCCATCTGCAAAGTTGGACGTCAGCAACATATTTTCCAGGTCAATTATCTCACTGATAAAACATCCAAATCAAAGTAAAAGTTCCCAGACTCATGATGACCATTCATTTATTACTGCCCGAGGCAGTTACCTCGCCAGATGCATTGAAGTGTCCAGCTTGACTCAAGGACTGTGGGTGCATTCCGTGCGTGTTACATTGAGCCTTTGAGCCATGCTGATTGGTTAATCTCAGTGTTTAACCAATCAGGAGGTTGTTTGGTTGCAGTACTGAGAAGACCTTGCTCTGTCAGTGTCAGTGTAGTGGACTGTGAGATCCGTTAGCATGCTTTAACGAGTCTCTAATGGAATAATGAGCCTATGGCCTCTCCCCCCTCTGGGACTTATGACTGCGCTCCAGCTGTGGCATCAGAAGTAAACATCCACATTTATCCACAGATGCTGAAGTGTGTATTCTCTTGTGTGTTTCCCTGAGAATACACGTGGTCCTTTCAGCACAACACTAGCTCTGTGTGTGTGTGTGTGTGTGTGTGTGTGTGTGTGTGTGTGTGTGTGTGTGTGTGTGTGTGTGTGTGTGTGTGTGTGTGTGTGTGTGTGTGTGTGTGTGTGTGTGTGTGTGTGTGTGTGTGTGTGTGTGTGTGTGTGTGTGTGTGTGTGTGTGTGTGTGTACATCTGTGTATCCGTGTGTGGGCTCTTATGCATGTCCCAGAGAGAACATAATGGTCCTTTCAGCACAACACAAACACACTACCTAGCTAGACATTTATTTTTGTTGCTTTGTGACTGTTCACGCTTTCTCCTCACCCGCTGTGTTTTCGTCTGCAGGTTGCCAGGGCCGACCAGGGTGTCCGCTGCAGGCAGCGTGGCCCCCAAGGGCCAAGGATCCTCCAACCTCAACAGGAGGAGTCAGAGCTTTAACAGCATCGATAAGAGCAAGCCTCTCCAGTATGCTAGTGGCAATGACAGAGGTAGGTGAACCTAGAATCAGGTAGAAGCAGGCCTGAGCCATATGAGCCGAGCCAAACCAAACTGTTCTAATCTAGCCTGGTTACACGGTTGCTGGCACCTTGATGAAAAAAGACACAATGTAAAACCAGCGCAGTTTGATTAGGATCGGCACAATAGTGTGAAAATGGGGATATGGCCGTGTCTAAACTCACCTTCCATAAGGTTTAAACAGGATAAGGAAAACCTCTAGTACTGGGACTTATGACTGCGCTCCAGCTGTGGCATCAGAAGTAAACCTCCACATTTATCCACAGATGCTGAAGTGTGTATTCTCTTGTGTGTTTCCCTGAGAATACATGTGGTCCTTTCAGCACAACACTAGCTCTGTGTGTGTGTGTGTTCATTATCTTACCCCTGCGTTTCTACAGCTGTTTTCCTCAGGGTCTGTCAGTAGCTTTCAGCATTTATATTTTTGAGCGCATGGTCCACAACATTCACTAGGTGGCGCCACTGATAAACACAGTGGACTGGACAGAGCAGCACCCGCCAGCACACTCCACATGAACCAGTCTGCTGAATCAGATCAGCAGTGTAGTTGACTAGAGTTGTAGGGTATTCCTTTAGGGAGAAGGCAAGACAGTGCATTTCACAGCATGGAGAGTGGTAGTGGTTAGACTGCAGAGCTGTGGGGCTGAATCACACCACGCTCCACCAAGCATAATAACCTGCCATGATGACAGATTTTGTCACACATTCACTTTCCTTATTTTATTATTTTCATATTACTTTTATCCGAAAGTAAGTGGATGAAATTATTTGTCTGTGTCCCGAATGGCAGCCTGTTCCCTATATAGTGCACTACTTTTGACCAGGGCCCTATGGGCTTGGGGAAAAATAGGCTTCAACAAGGCTCTTCTTTTCTTAACGACCCCCTACCTAGTGGTTCTTTAAGCTTACATCATGTTCGTAGATATTGAATATTTGTCTCTCAGTATTTTACAATGATCGTACAGTGTTGGTAACATTCCCTTTATATTCACGTCTCCCTTCATCCCTCTGTCACTATCACAGAGTAATGGTCGTCGGTAGAGTTACGGTCGTCGGTAGAGTTACGGTCGTCGGTAGAGTTACGGTCGTCGGTAGAGTTACGGTCGTCGGTAGAGTTACGGTCGTCTGTAGAGTTACGGTCGTCGGTAGAGTTACGGTCGTCCGTAGAGTTACGGTCATCGGTAGAGTTACAGTCATCTGTAGAGTTACGGTCGTCTGTAAAATAACGGTCATCCATAGAGTTACGGTCGTCGGTAGAGTTACGGTCATCTGTAGAGTTATGGTCGTCCGTAGAGTTACGGTCGTCCGTAGAGTTACGGTCGTCGGTAGAGCTACGGTCGTCGGTAGAGTTACGGTCGTCTGTAGAGTTACGGTCGTCGGTAGAGTTACGGTCGTCTCTCCGTAGAGTAACGGTCGGTAGAGTTACGGTCGTCCGTAGAGTTACGGTCATCCGTAGAGTAACGGTCGTCCGGTAGAGTTACGGTCGTCTGTAGAATAACGGTCATCCGTAGAGTTACGGTCGTCCGGTAGAGTTACGGTCGTCCTGTAGAGTTACGGTCGTCCCATAGAGTTACGGTCGTCCGTAGAGTTACGGTCATCGGTAGAGCTACGGTCGTCGGTAGAGTTACGGTCGTCTGTAGAGTTACGGTCGTCGGTAGAGTTACGGTCGTCGGTAGAGTTACGGTCGTCTGTAGAGTAACGGTCGTCCGTAGAGTTACGGTCGTCCGTAGAGTTACGGTCATCCGTAGAGTAACGGCCGCCGGTAGAGTTACGGTCGTCGGTAGAGTTACGGTCGTCCGTAGAGTTACGGTCGTCCGTAGAGTTACGGTCGTCCGTAGAGTTACGGTCATCCGTAGAGTAACGGTCGTCGGTAGAGTTACGGTCGTCTGTAGAGTTACGGTCGACGGTAGAGTAACGTCGGTAGAGGCGTCTGTAGAGTTACGGTCGTCCGGTAGAGTTACGGTCGTCCGGTAGAGTAACGGTCGTCGGTAGAGTAACGGTCGTCTGTAGAGTTACGGTTGTCGGTAGAGTTACGGTCATCTGTAGAGTTACGGTCGTCGGTAGAGTTACGGTCGGTAGAGTAACGGTCGTCGGTAGAGTTACAGTCGCCGGTAGAGTAACGGTACGGTAGAGTTACAGTCGCCGGTAGAGTTACGGTCGTCGGTAGAATAACGGTCGCCTGTAGAGTTACGGTCGCCGGTAGAGTAACGGTGGGGCTCGTCGGTAGAGTAACGGTCATCTGTAGAGTTACGGTCGTCGGTAGAGTAACGGTCGTCTGTAGAGTAACGGTCGAATTTGTAGAGTAACAGAGTTACGGTCGTCGGTAGAGTAACGGTCGCCGGTAGAGTAACGGTCGTCAGTAGAGTTACGGTCGTCAGTAGAGTTACGGTCTTCGGTAGAGTTACGGTCGTCAGTAGAGTAATGGTCGTCGGTAGAGTTATGGGTGTCGGGAGAGTTATGGTCATCAGTAGAGTTATGGTCATCAGTAGAGTTATGGTCATCAGTAGAGTTATGGTCATCAGTAGAGTTATGGTCGTCGGCAGAGTTACGGTCGTCGGTAGAGTTACGGTCGTCGGCAGAGTTACGGTCGTCGGCAGAGTTACGGTCGTCGGTAGAGTTGCGGTCGTCGGTGGAGTTGCAGTCGTCGGTGGAGTTGCGGTGTCAGTTAAGAGTGTCAGTTCAGGGCCAGTCAAAGGGAGAGCAGGAGGGCTGTCCTCTTTTTCCTCATGCATCTCCATTCTCTCTCTCTCTCTCTCTCTCTCTCTCTCTCTCTCTCTCTCTCTCTCTCTCTCTCTCTCTCTCTGTCTCTCTCTCTCTCTCTCTCTCTCTCTCTGTCTCTCTCTCTCTCTCTCTCTCTCTCTGTCTCTCTCTCTCTCTCTCTCTCTCTCTCTATCTCTATCTATCTCTCTATATATTCTCTCTCTCTATATATATATATATATATATATATATATATATATATATATTCCTCTGTTAACAGAGAACAACAGTCTACCAACCATGAACAGACCCCGGTCACCGACCCTGTTTATTTTGGCCAGAGCCAGCCCACTAGATTTACACAAGTGCCTTCACTGTCCCCTGTGTCCCATTTGCCCAGACCTGTTGTCACAGTGGGTGTCTCCCAAATTGCACCCTATTCCCTTTATAGTTAACTACTTTTTAGCACGGCCCATAGAACTCTAGTCAAAAGTAGTGCACTATATATTGAATAGGATGCCATTTGGGACACATGAATCCCCCATCCAGAAAGGGAGTGAAGGTTTTTCTGTTTCCTCAGTACCCCCTTTGCACCGTTTAAAGCATTACTCACACCCTACATTACCACCTAAACAGAGCTAATGTCTCCCCTGGTGGGAACAGTCAACTCCATGGTCCTTCTTTCTTGGTGTTTGTGTCGTTTGTCTGTCTCCCCTCTCTCTCACTACCCACTGGCAGTATGTTGTCTGTCTCCCCTCTCTCTCACTACCCACTGGCAGTATGTTGTCTGTCTCACTGGCAGTATGTTGTCTCCTCTCACTGGCAGTATGTTGTCTGTCTCCCTCTCTCTCACTACTCACTGGCAGTATGTTGTCTGTCTCCCTCTCTCTCACTACCCACTGGCAGTATGTTGTCTATCTCCCCTCTCTCTCACTACCCACTGGCAGTATGTTGTCTGTCTCCCCTCCCTCTCACTGGCAGTATGTTGTCTATCTCCCCTCTCTCTCACTACTCACTGGCAGTATGTTGTCTATCTCCCCTCTCTCTCACTACTCACTGGCAGTATGTTGTCTATCTCCCCTCTCTCTCACTACTCACTGGCAGTATGTTGTCTATCTCCCCTCTCTCTCACTACTCACTGGCAGTATGTTGTCTATCTCCCCTCTCTCTCACTACTCACTGGCAGTATGTTGTCTGTCTCCCCTCTCTCTCACTACTCACTGGCAGTATGTTGTCTATCTCCCCTCTCTCTCACTACTCACTGGCAGTATGTTGTCTGTCTCCCCTCTCTCTCACTACCCACTGGCAGTATGTTGTCTGTCTCCCCTCTCTCTCACTACTCACTGGCAGTATGTTGTCTGTCTCCCCTCCCTCTCACTGGCAGTATGTTGTCTGTCTCCCCTCTCTCTCACTGGCTATGTTGTCTGTCTCCCCTCCCTCTCACTGGCAGTATGTTGTCTATCTCCCCTCTCTCACTACTCACTGGCAGTATGTTGTCTGTCTCACTGGCCTCTCTCTCCTCTCACTGGCAGTATGTTGTCTGTCTCCCCCCTCTCCTCTCACTGGCAGTATGTTGTCTGTCTCCCCCTCTCTCCTCTCACTGGCAGTATGTTGTCTGTCTCCCCTCTCTCCTCTCACTGGCAGTATGTTGTCTGTCTCCCTCCCTCTCACTGGCAGTATGTTGTCTGTCTCCCTCCCTCCCTCTCACTGGCAGTATGTTGTCTATCTCCCCTCCCTCTCACTGGCAGTATGTTGTCTGTCTCCCTCCTCTCACTGGCAGTATGTTGTCTGTCTCCCCTCCTCTCACTGGCAGTATGTTGTCTATCTCCCCTCCCTCTCACTGGCAGTATGTTGTCTGTCTCCCCTCCCTCTCACTGGCAGTATGTTGTCTGTCTCCCCTCCCTCTCACTGGCAGTATGTTGTCTATCTCCCCTTCCCTCTCACTGGCAGTATGTTGTCTGTCTCCCCTCCCTCTCACTGGCAGTATGTTGTCTGTCTCCCCTCCTCTCACTCACTGGCAGTATGTTGTCTATCTCCCCTCCCTCTCACTGGCAGTATGTTGTCTGTCTCCCCTCCCTCTCACTGGCAGTATGTTGTCTGTCTCCCCTCCCTCTCACTGGCAGTATGTTGTCTATCTCCCCTCTCTCTCACTACTCACTGGCAGTATGTTGTCTATCTCCCCTCCCTCTCACTGGCAGTATGTTGTCTGTCTCCCCTCCCTCTCACTGGCAGTATGTTGTCTATCTCCCCTCCCTCTCACTGGCAGTATGTTGTCTGTCTCCCCTCCTCTCACTGGCAGTATGTTGTCTATCTCCCTCCCTCTCACTGGCAGTATGTTGTCTGTCTCCCCCTCTCCCTCTCACTGGCAGTATGTTGTCTGTCTCCCCTCCCTCTCACTGGCAGTATGTTGTCTATCTCCCCCTCTCTCTCACTACTCACTGGCAGTATGTTGTCTGTCTCCCCCTCCCTCTCACTGGCAGTATGTTGTCTGTCTCCCCCTCCCTCTCACTGGCAGTATGTTGTCTATCTCCCCTCCCTCTCACTGGCAGTATGTTGTCTATCTCCCTCTCTCTCACTACTCACTGGCAGTATGTTGTCTGTCTCCCCTCCCTCTCACTGGCAGTATGTTGTCTATCTCCCCTCCCTCTCACTGGCAGTATGTTGTCTATCTCCCCTCCCTCTCACTGGCAGTATGTTGTCTATCTCCCCTCCCTCTCACTGGCAGTATGTTGTCTATCTCCCTCCCTCTCACTGGCAGTATGTTGTCTATCTCCCCTCCCTCTCACTGGCAGTATGTTGTCTATCTCCCCCCTCTCCTCTCACTGGCAGTATGTTGTCTGTCTCCCCTCCCTCTCACTGGCAGTATGTTGTCTGTCTCCCCCCTCCCTCTCACTGGCAGTATGTTGTCTATCTCCCCTCTGGCCCTCCCTCTCACTGGCAGTATGTTGTCTGTCTCCCCTCCCTCTCACTGGCAGTATGTTGTCTGTCTCCCCTCCCTCTCACTGGCAGTATGTTGTCTATCTCCCCTCCCTCTCACTGGCAGTATGTTGTCTATCTCCCCCTCTCACTACTCACTGGCAGTATGTTGTCTGTCTCCCTCCCTCTCACTGGCAGTATGTTGTCTATCTCCCCCCCTCCCTCTCACTGGCAGTATGTTGTCTATCTCCCCTCCCTCTCACTGGCAGTATGTTGTCTATCTCCCCTCCCTCTCACTGGCAGTATGTTGTCTATCTCCCCTCCCTCTCACTGGCAGTATGTTGTCTGTCTCCCCCCTCCCTCTCACTGGCAGTATGTTGTCTATCTCCCCCCCTCCCTCTCACTGGCAGTATGTTGTCTATCTCCCCCCTCCCTCTCACTGGCAGTATGTTGTCTATCTCTCCTCCTCTCACTGGCAGTATGTTGTCTGTCTCCCCCTCTCTCACTACTCACTGGCAGTATGTTGTCTATCTCCCTCCTCCTCTCACTGGCAGTATGTTGTCTATCTCCCCTCTCTCTCACTACTCACTGGCAGTATGTTGTCTATCTCCCCTCTCTCTCACTGGCAGTATGTTGTCTATCTCCCCTCTCTCTCACTACTCACTGGCAGTATGACCTGGGGGAGCTAATTGCATGGTGTACATGAAGAGGCAGTCTGCTTTTTGTCTATCAGTCACTAGTCCAGTGTTAAACTCAGGAGTCATGTCCATGCTCATGAATCAGCCTGGTACTTAAGCATTTAATGTTGTACTTAATATTGCAATTCCAATCCTTAGTCTTGATACAGGTCTGTTTTAATGTGTGTGATCCAGAATGTTTTTGTGGATATCTATTGTTTTCTTTGTATGCAGCTCAACACATTTCCAATCTATTTTAATCAGCCTTGTGTAACATGGCCAGTCGTCAGTCGCTCTCCTCAACAGTTTGCCAATGGGGGAGTTATATCATTGGGAGTGAGAGTTTGACCCCAGCCTAAGGACTCAACTTTAGGCCCACTGTAAATAAGAGGCCTCCCCCTCATCCCTGCGAGGTCGGAGGCTTTAGATTTGGGGGTCAAATCAAACAATTCCAAGGAAATCTCAGAGAAATTTCAATGACGCAGCCAAACCTTTAGCAAAAGACAGGGAATTGAGAGTCTAGTCGTGGCAGAAGAGCCTGTCTGAAGAGATCATGTAAAAAGCAAGAGCTGCAGGCTAGTGCAGGCCAGCTCAGGGTGACAGGATCTGCATCCCAAATGACAACCTATTCCCTATTAAGTACACTATATAGGGAGTAGTGTGCCATTGGGGACAATTCCAGCTGTCCAAAGGGAGAGAAAATGAGGGCAGGCTCACAGATATAGGGATTTGGTGTTTATTACAAGAGGATTTACTCAGCTCACTGTGTGTGTGTGTGTGTGTGTGTGTGTGTGTGTGTGTGTGTGTGTGTGTGTGTGTGTGTGTGTGTGTGTGTGTGTGTGTGTGTGTGTGTGTGTGTGTGTGTGTGTGTGTGTGTGTAGGCACGGGGCGGCGTGTGTGTGTGTAGGGGCAGGGTGTGTGTGTGTGGGGAGGGGCATGTGTGTGTGTGTTTGCGTGCCACACGATGGGTGTGTGAGCACTGAGCAGCAGACGTGTGAGGGTCCAGCGCCCAGCCAGCAGAAGTGACATTTCACTCTCAGCCGATGAAGTAAGCGGTTGTGAAAGAGTGTGTTGCTATGGTAACGCCAAGTCTCTACTTCTTCTCTGGGGCGTTGGTGGCGTCAGCCGATTGGTATGAAATGTCATCCTTCGGGCCCCTGTTATCTTTAAAGACATGGTTAATTCGCTGGCCGCACATACTGAATCCCAAACACTTCGGCCATCATTCACAATCTTATCACAGTGTTGCCCGCTACTCCGACAAAGAAATCAAATCAAGCGTGGCATTTCTGTTGCCCAACTTTCACGGCTGTTTCCATGGTGTGAGGGAAAGCTCTGTCACCCTATCACAAGAATGACTGGGCTTCTTAGATGTAAGGGTTAAGTGAGATTCTTAAACACTCACACACATACACACACACACACACACACACACACAGGCTGGTCTTTAAAGAGATGACTTGGCGTGTGCCAGCTTACATGTTCCTCCCACAGACTGACACGTTTACAGGCGTCGTAAGGTTTTAAAGGCTGTGGCCCAGATCCTAAGCTGATTAAGTGTTCCGAGGCCTCGCGTCGCGGCAGCTAAAGCCCTTCTCCTTCCCTCGCCTCTGGGGAAAATACTACACGGTTAGGGAGAATCACGGTTTCTCAGGCTGAGGCTGCGTCCCTGGAAAGGCCACCAGTTCAGCTATATTGTTGTGCTTATGACTCAGCATAGATAGAATTCCACCATGCAGGTTTGAAAATAATGTGGTTCCATAAATCGTCTAGCATCCTTTGAGAAGTACTGTCGTCAATGGAGAGTAGAGCTGAATGAGGAGATGGAGAGGACAGGCAGTTCTATATTGTGAATGTGAATCCCAGCATGTCCCTGCTGTTTGACACTACATCAATCAACAGTAGAAGGAAAACATACACTACATGCTCAAAATGTATGTGGACACCTTGCTCATCAAACATCTCATTCCAAAATTCTGAGCATTAATATGGAATTGGTCCCCCCTTTGCTGTTATAACAGCCCCCACTCTTCTGGACATGCTTTCCACTACATGTTGGAACATTGCTGCGGGGTCTTGCTTCCATCATCTAGAATGTCAGATTTCCCTTCACTGGAACTAAGGGGCCTAGCCCGAACCATGAAAAACACCCACAGACTATTATTCATCCTCCACCAAACTTTACAGTTGGCACTATGCATTCGGGCAGGTAGTGTTGTCCTGGCATCCGCGAAAAAAAAAACGTTAGTCCTTCGGACTGCCAGATGGTGAAGCGTGATTCATCACTCCAGAGAACGCGATTTCACAGCTCCAGAGTCCAATGGTGGCATTGCGCATGGTGATCTTAGGCTTGTGTGCGGATGCTCAGCCATGGAAACCCATTTCATGAAGCTCCCGACTGCTGACGTTGCTTCCAGAGGCAGTTTGGAACTCCGTAGTGAGTGTTGCAACTGAGGACAGACGATATTTACGCGCAATGCACTTCAACACTCTGTGGTTCTGTTCTGTGAGCTTGTGTATCCTACCACTTCGTGGCTGAGCTGTTGTTGCTTGTAATTCATTCTACTGCCAATGTTTGTCTATGGAGATTCAATGGCTGTGTGCTCGATTGTATACACCTGTAAGCAACGGATGTGGCTGAAATAGCCAAATCCACTAATTTGAAGGGGTGTCCACATACTTTTGTACATACAGTATATTGTATAATCCTTAAGGTTGCAATGCATTTCCTATCACTAACTTCTCCCCTTGGTAGAAAGTGCCAGTACAGTATTAATGTATCTCCATGGAAAGCACAGTGTAGGGGCTGGGAGGCGTCTGCTAAGGGATTGATGATGATCTGAACACCCACTAGAGAGGAGAAATGGGGGTCCTTCAGAAGGTCAGAGCCACTGCTGAGCGGCTAACGGGACCATCGGTTGTCTCACGCTCCTGACGGATGGGTGTGCGTGGGGCGGGGTTGTGTCTGTCTAGTGTAGCGCCGACACATCATAGAGTATGTGTGTCTGTGTCTCTCTGTGTGTGTGTGTGTGTGTGTGTGTGTGTGTGTGTGTGTGTGTGTGTGTGTGTGTGTGTGTGTGTGGGTGTGTGTGTGTGTGTGTGTGTGTGTGTGTGTGTGTGTGTGTGTGTGTGTGTGTGTGTGTGTGTGTGTGCATTCTGAAACACCCCGGTTCATTTGAAAGCGAGTATACAGTTGTTTTATTAATGTATCAACCTATTCTTGCTTTCCAATGCCACACTAGTAAATGTTTTTATTTTCTGTTGGCATTAGACACCTGCCAAGTTACCAGGCAGCTTTGGCCCAGGGGGTGAATTGCCTGGCATCCCACTGTCACAAGGGGAAACGGCAACAGTTTTAGGTTTTGCAGAATCAATTGCTGAGTCAATTTTTTGCTTGAGTGCGCAGCAGGCTGCACTGCTGCACTAGGATCTCTGTTTGCAGTGAGAAAGATTTGGAGAGCGCACTGCCGATCTGCTCCGTTTCTTTTTTGTTCCTACCCCCCGACTATGCCCCCCATCCTTACCAACCAATCCCCCCTGCAGCCTAGCAGAGAGAGCAAGACAAGCCTTTCTATGTCTGTCTCCTGTCGTGCAGAAAATGCCTGCTGACCCATCCAAACAACATCTCTCTCTCTTTTCTCTCTCTCTCTCTTCTCTCCCCCTCTCTCTCACCCCTATTTCTCTCACCCCCCCTCTCTCTCTCCCCTCTCTCTCCTTCTCTCCCCCTCTCTCCTTTTATCCCCCTCTCTCCTCTCTCTCCCTCTCTCTCCTTCTCTCCCCCTCTCTCCTTCTCTCCCCTTCTCTCTCCCTCACTATCCTTCTCTCCCCCTCTCTCCTTCTCTCCCCTCTCTCCTTCTCTCCCCCTCTCTCTCCCCTCTCTCCTTCTCCCTCTCTCCTTCTCTCACCCTCTCTCCTCTCTCTCCCCTCTCTCCTCTCTCCCCCTCTCTCCTCTCTCTCTCCCCTGCTCTCCTTCTCTCCCCTGCTCTCCTTCTCTCTTCCCCCTCTCTCTCCTTCTCTCCCCTCTCTCTCCTTCTCTCCCCTCTCTCCTCCTCTCTCCTTCTCCCTCTCTCCTTCTCTCTCCCTCTCTCCCTCTCCTCTCTCTCCTTCTCTCTCCTCTCTCCCCCCCTCTCTCCTCTCTCCCCCTCTCTCCTTCTCCCCCTCTCTCCTTCTCTCCCCCTCTCTCCTTCTCTCCCCTCTCCTCTCTCCTCTCTCCTTCTCCCCTCTCTCCTTCTCTCTCCTTCTCTCCCCTCTCTCTCCTCTCTCTCTCTCTCCTTCTCTCCCCCTCTCTCCTCTCTCCCCACTCTCCTCTCCCCTCTCTCCTTCTCTCACCTCTCTCTCCTTCTCTCCCCCTCTCTCCTTCTCTCTCTCTCTCCTTCTCTCTCCTTCTCTCCCCTCTCTCCTTCTCTCCCCCTCTCTCCTTCTCTCTCCCCCTCTCTCCTTCTCTCACCCTCTCTCCTTCTCTCACCCTCTCTCCCCCTCTCTCCTTCTCTCTCCTTCTCTCCCCCTCTCTTCTTCTCTCTGCTTGTGCTCATGTAATAGAAGCGTGAATGTGACAGTGTAGTGGATCCTGGGCCGGGTTCAACAACATCTTTGAGACACCAGTGTGACGCCAATGGAAATCTCCCATGTGATGGACTACTCTGGTCATACCTGTCGTTGGGGAAAAACCTATGTGCTTTTATATCATAGAGTGCTACTTTTGAGAGTGTTTTTACTGCAATGATGGTTCTTCTGTCAAAGTGCCAGAGGCTGTAGATCACAGGTGTCAGACTCATTTCACGGAGGGCCGAGTGTCTGCGGGTTTTCCCTCCTCCTTTGTATTTGATTGATGAATTAAGGTCCCTAATTAGTAAGGAACTCCGCACACCTGGTGGTCTAGGGCTTCAATGAATGTACAAAATGTACATCTGCAGGCACTAGGCCCTCCATGGAATGAGTTTGACACCCCTGTTGTAGATGACTCAATGATGGTGAATATTTGGCTCTACATAGAAAGTACCTGCCATTTAATTGTCAATCCAAATTGTTCTCTCAGTATATGAGACCACATGTGCATGTATTGATCCAGTTGTGATCCTGAGATGGTTGATGTAACTGTGTGTCTGTTTATTTGTCTCCTTTGCAGAATTGGCGAAGAGCATCCCTCTGCCTTGCAGCATGAATGGAGGTGCCCAAGTGCCCACCAGCCTCAGCGGGCAGCAGCTGGCCTCTGCCATCCCCTCCCCCACCGCCGGCAAGTCCTGGCGCAGCAAGTCCATGAACATGAAGCACAGTGCCACCTCCTCCATGCTCTCGGTCTCCACCTCGCCCTCTCCCTCGCCCACCCCACCCCCCGCCTCCGACCGCCTACGGCCCCCCATGACTGAGGCGCCCAAGTCGGGCTCTGTCGCTGGCGGTGGTGCCTCCCAGAGATCCATGCTGGACAAGTTCCGGATGATCAACCCTCGCTCGGCCTCGCGGACTTCGCCGTCGGTGGCCGAGATGGCCTTGCAGGAGGAGGATGACATGTCGGAGTACGGCGAGGAAGGGCTAAGCATAACGGAGCCAATGTCGTCAATGTGTACTAGCAGCAGCAACAGCACCAAGCAGCTGGCTAAGACTGCCTCGCCCCCCTCCCTGGCAGCAGCCAATAAGGGCTGTGTGAAGGGCGCGTCGCCCTCCAGCGGCGGCAGCAATAAGTCCCTGCCCCAGCCCAAAGACAAAGAGGATAAGAGCAGGAGCAAAGGAGGCAAGGCCAGCACCCCTCCCAAAGAGGAACCGCGGGAACCCATGGTGGATCCATCCAAGAAGACCTCTAAGATCGCCAGCCTCATCCCCAAGGGAGGCAAGCCTTCAGCGGGCAAGAAGGACAGCGCCATCCCCCCTACCTCCAGTGGAATCCCCAAGCCTGGGCTCAAGGCCCCCTCGGCTACGGGGAAGCCGGCCGGCGGTCAAGCCCAGACCCAGGCCCAGGCCACCCAGGGTGGTAGTGGAGGGGGCAGGGAAGGGGACAAGGCCAAGGTGGTTAAAGGGGGCCAGGGGGGCTACTACATGCAGCAGCGCTCCCTGGGGGGCCTGGAGGGCCGGCGGAGCAACATGGTGTCTTCCACCAGCACCTCTGCCCTGTCCCAGCCCCCCGGGGCCATGGGGGGGAACGGAGCGGTGCAGCTCCCCCAGCAGCAGCAGCACAACCACCCCAACACAGCCACCGTCGCCCCCTTCATGTATAGGTAAGACTGTCTGTGTATGTGCAAGTGTGCGTGTGTGTACGTGTCTGTGTATGTGCATGCGATTGTTTTGTTTGACAATGGGGCTGGGGTATAATGCAGTGGTCTGGCGAAGGTCTCTCTAATGATTGGTGTGTTCATAAGCTATGACATGTTTTTATATTAGCTAGTTACACCATACCACGAGTAACCTGGGGGAGTAAACCCATCAAGCCAAGAATCCTCATCTGACAGCCTTTGTCTTCAAGACTGTTAACAGACAGGGCTTTGTAGGATGTTCACTTAAAATACAAAGAAAAATACACAATCAAATCACAATTACCCAAATGAGCTCTGGTGCACAGCCTTCCCCTCAGCTCTGGTGCACAGCCTTCCCCTCAGCTCTGGTGCACAGCCTTCCCCTCAGCTCTGGTGCACAGCCTTCCCCTCAGCTCTGGTGCCTTCCCCACAGCCTTGCACCCTCAGCTCAGCTCTGGTGCACAGCCTTCCCCTCAGCTCTGGTGCACAGCCTTCCCCCCCTCAGCTCTGGTGCACAGCCTTCCCCTCAGCTCTGGTGCACAGCCTTCCCCTCAGCTCTGGTGCACAGCCTTCCCCTCAGCTCTGGTGCACAGCCTTCCCCTCAGCTCTGGTGCACAGCCTTGCACAGCCCTCAGCTCTGGTGCACAGCCTTCCCCTCAGCTCTGGTGCACAGCCTTCCCCTCAGCTCTGGTGCACAGCCTTCCCCTCAGCTGCACAGCCTTCCCCTCAGCTCTGGTGCACAGCCTTCCCCTCAGCTCTGGTGCACAGCCTTCCCCTCAGCTCTTGACACAGCCTTCCCCTCAGCTCTGGTGCACAGCCTTCCCCTCAGCTCTGGTGCACAGCCTTCCCCTCAGCTCTGGTGCACAGCCTTCCCCTCAGCTCTCCAAACTAACCTCAGCAGGTTGTTAGAATGACAGTCAAACTAACCTCAGCAGGTTGTTAGAATGACAGTCCAAACTAACCTCAGCAGGTTGTTAGAATGACAGTCCAAACTAACCTCAGCAGGTTGTTAGAATGACAGTCCAAACTAACCTCAGCAGGTTGTTAGAATGACAGTCCAAATGAACCTCAGCAGGTTGTTAGAATGACAGTCCAAACTAACCTCAGCAGGTTGTTAGAATGACAGTCCAAACTAACCTCAGCAGGTTGTTAGAATGACAGTCCAAACTAACCTCAGCAGGTTGTTAGAATGACAGTCCAATCTAACCTCAGCAGGTTGTTAGAATGACAGTCCAAACTAACCTCAGCAGGTTGTTAGAATGACAGTCCAAACTAACCTCAGCAGGTTGTTAGAATGACAGTCCAATCTAACCTCAGCAGGTTGTTAGAATGACAGTCCAAACTAACCTCAGCAGGTTGTTAGAATGACAGTCCAAACTAACCTCAGCAGGTTGTTAGAATGACAGTCCAAACTAACCTCAGCAGGTTGTTAGAATGACAGTCCAAACTAACCTCAGCAGGTTGTTAGAATGACAGTCCAAACTAACCTCAGCAGAATGTTGTTCAGCAGGTTGAATGACAGTCCAAACTAACCTCAGCAGGTTGTTAGAATGACAGTCCAAACTAACCTCAGCAGGTTGTTAGAATGACAGTCCAAACTAACCTCAGCAGGTTGTTAGAATGACAGTCCAAACTAACCTCAGCAGGTTGTTAGAATGACAGTCCAAACTAACCTCAGCCTGACAGTCCAAACTAACCTCAGGTTGTTAGAATGACAGTCCAAACTAACCTCAGCAGGTTGTTAGAATGACAGTCCAAACTAACCTCAGCAAGTTGTTAGAATGACAGTCCAAACTAACCTCAGCAGGTTGTTAGAATGACAGTCCAAACTAACCTCAGCAAGTTGTTATAATGACAGTCAAACTAACCTCATCAGGTTGTTAGAATGACAGTCCAAACTAACCTCAGCAAGTTGTTATAATGACAGTCCAAACTAACCAGCAAGTTGTTCAGCAGGTTGTTATAATGACAGTCAAACTAACCTCAGCAGGTTGTTAGAATGACAGTCCAAACTAACCTCAGCAGGTTGTTAGAATGACAGTCCAAACTAACCTCAGCAAGTTGTTATAATGACAGTCTAAACTAACCTCATCAGGTTGTTAGAATGACAGTCCAAACTAACCTCAGCAAGTTGTTATAATGACAGTCCAAACTAACCTCAGCAGGTTGTTAGAATGACAGTCCAAACTAACCTCACTACCTCCATGTCCTGATGTCTATGCCTGCAGCATTACCCCAAGGCCCTCTGTTCCACCTGACGTAGTTCAGCTGAACTTGTGTCTGAACCGTCCATCATTTGGGTGTTTATATGCAGCAAATGTACCTTGTTTGCCACTTGATTTCTGCGAAGGAGTTCAACTTTGTTGAGAACAATACAAAAAAAGGATTTATTTGGACAGTTTAGAGACTCGTTGTTAGAGAAATTGAGGGGAATTATTGGGCATGTTTGTCTAAAATGTCCTCTTCTACAGTGACAGTTATACTCCAAGATGAATTTCCAGTCTTTTAACTTTACTCATCTTATCAAATGCATCTGATCCCAATTGTATCCCTGTCTTGTGCATTACTTTTGACCAGAGGCCTGTTTTTGACCGAGGCCCACAGGTCTCTGCTCTAAGGTAGTGCACTATATAGGAAATAGGGAGCTATTAGGGACGCAGGCTGCGTCTTGACTGATCTCTCATCGTGATCCATCTAGAACAGGTTTCATGGGGAGACAGAGAATAGAGGCCCTCCTCCATCCCTCCATACTTCCACTCCTTTATCCGCATCCCCCATTCTGTCATTGTGCCCACGGGACTGCATGTGGTGCCCTACAGTCACACACAGACACACGAGGGCTGGCTCGTCCAGTCACACTCCATCTTGATGTGCGTACAACCAATTGAATCTCTGCATCCCATGGCGCCCCAAATAACCCCTATTATTAGAGTGTCTGGAGAGAGGTGGAAGCCTTGATTCCCGACGGATGCCGCCCATCAAAGATAATTTCCCACCTTTCAATCTGTCGACTGGATGGGGGCCGCTGGGTAGGGGCTTTGTGATGTCAGAGACAGAGCCTGTGATGGCGGGCGTGCTAACAACAGTTCTGGCCTTCGGGGGGGAGGGCGGGGGGGGATCCTATTAACGAGCCATAATCGGCTTCCGAGTAACTTTTCCCTCTCTTCTCTTTCTGTATGATTTCCAAAAAGGGTTCAACCTTGGCACACAATGCACTCTGCTGCTCGCTGACTCACCATTGAGAATTCGTCTTAATCCGTCCAATGCACCTTGCCGTCTTGCCCATTAACAGGCATCCCTGATTATCATTCATAGGCAGATGCAGGTGACGGCTGTTGTTCTCCAACCTGTTCTCCATCTGCATTAAATGGGAGACAAGCAACACACAACATACACTGTAATGTCATGCCATTGAAAAGGGATTCTCTTCATATCTCTTTCCTACTTTGTATTCATGTCAGGTCTTAATCATGAGCGGCTCAGCTACTTAACCAGGATGCAATCAACCAAAATGAAAAGCACGTCTTCTGTGGCTCAGCAGCCAACAGGTTGACATGCTCAGTTCTACCTGATCACTCACACTCCTGCCTACCTCTCCCCTTCGCTTGTTCAATCTTGGCTATAGTATCCCATGTCTCCCTCCCTCCCCCTTTCCTCTGTTTCTCTCACTCTCTTCCGGAGGGAGGTGTGCCCCCGCCGACCTGCCTGACAGAGGAGGAACTGTCAGCGGCCTCGCACTTAGGGCCTCCCGCTGCGCCGCAATTTACCGTCATTTCAGGGCCAATTAGGTTTCTTCCCTCTCCTGTGCCACAGCAGAGCAGCCGGGCCATAGGCTGAGAAGAGCAGAGGCAGCAGCAGTTAGCTGTAGTTTGTGTTTCGTTGATTACAGTCCCCCTGCCTTCGCCTTTGACAGCAGCCGGGGAGGTGATTGTAAGGCACTGCTGTGTGACGTTAACATTATATTTGCGTCCTCTCTCTGACCTGATTCGACCTGAGATTCTCACTTATGATTGGCTGTGCTGTGCTTTGTTTTGTTCTCAGTACATTTCTCAGGGTATTTTTAGACTGATGTGAGATCCTTGTTGTACATCTTTCTAACAAACATTCCTAAACTGAGTAGTCAGAATACATACCCTCCCCAGGCTGTCAGATTGCTGCCATATTTCTGCATGTCTCTGTCTGTGTAATTCTATGTAGCTAGAAGTAGTTTACAGGGCGGATGTTAGAAACCGAGGTTTCACAGTGCTCAACTCATTGGCTGATGCAGCATTCTGTGGCTGCCAGTTTATCTGTGGCGGTGCAGGTGGCTGGGGAAAGGCTTTATTGTGGGTGTGCCGGTGAGGGAGAGTTATCTAGCAGCCGTCAGGACGTCTGGCTGTGTTTCTCACATCTCTGCCCAAGGCAAGGGAACAAACACAGGCTGCCTACCAAATGGCACCCTATTCCCTTTTTAGTGCACTACTTTCGACCAGGGGCTATAGGGAGACAGGGAATGCAAGCCAGTATGTGGATTTTGGCTGCACATAGGCAGGTTCATGCACACACACACAGATAGAGAGACAAACTTCCTCCCTTCACCCACAAAACCTCACTTCATCCAAGAGATCCTCCTGAGATATTCATCTTCATCTGTTGAGAATACGAAAAAGCACAAATAGAAGTATTTCAGTCTGGGTCCTGTTTTTTTACCACATGAAAACAAACGCTCTATGCAATGCGGCCCCTGAATAACCATGGCTTTGTTTGTTTCTCCCAGGACGTACTCCGAGAACGACTGTACCACGGTGGCCCCCACAGACCACTGCCTCAGCCCCACCAAGGGAGACCTGGTCTACAGCAAGACTGCCAAGCAGTGCCTGGAAGAAATCTCAGGTAGGCAACACTCGCTGACACGTGTGTGTGTGTGTGTGTGTGTGTGTGTGTGTGTGTGTGTGTGTGTGTGTGTGTGTGTGTGTGTGTGTGTGTGTGTGTGTGTGTGTGTGTGTGTGTGTGTGTGTGTGTGTGTGTGTGTGTGTGTGTGTGTTACAGTATATTGTCTGTGTGTGTACTTTCCGGTGAATGCGTGTGTGTGCGTGTTTGTGTTTGAGGTAGCATGGGGGGTCCCTTGATCCCCGCCTCACACGGCGAAGGGAAAAGGTCAGGAACGACTGGCGGACACTGGAGGCATCTGGGGCCCTTTGTTTACGCAGTTGCCATCGGTTATGCCCCGGAGCCCGGCGTCTTGTTCTAGCTGTGGGGACGTGGCGGCTCATCCGGATAGACAGTGGCCCGAGGCTGCAGGAGACAGAGATAGAATCTGTATTATCTGGGTGGTGGGCTGGGCTGCAGCTCACGTTGGCATTTACACAGAGACCGATAGAATTTCAATGTGATGGAAATGTAATGTGGATGATGTCCTTTGGAAATGATGACGTGTTATTATGTAGCTTTGGTGTTGCAGGTCAGGTATCTGTCAAGTCATAGTACATCTATTGCTATGTATTCCTGCCTAGTGGGTCTGCATGTTAACTAAACACACTGCATGTCTTAGGCCTTGCTCTACTATAAACTGGTTTGTCATTTGGGTATGGGAAAACAAAAGATTGTTCTGTCACAAAACAAATGACTCCCCAAATCGTCGTCTACAAAGGGAACGGTCCCTACATAGTGCTACTTTAGTCCTCTAAATGTATGCCTTTCCAAAGCCACAGCCGAAGTACCATGTCTGGAATGTTGTGTTTTTACATCGCCAAACCTGTAATATACACACTGTGGTCACGGCACAATGAGCGCCGCGGTCAGTGAGACTCCATTGAACTTTCTGCTTTGATTTGTTCATTTATGAAAATGTTTGCAGTTGCGTTCTACTCAGAATGACTGATTTATTTTTGATGAACGTATGTAGATGATAATCTGAGGAACCATGGTGGTTCACTTCTGTATCAGGACAATTGTGTTGCTTCCAGACACTGATCTTGGGTCAGTTTAGTTTTTCCCTCACTATTCATAAGGTTAGATTCGGGGTTCGGATTCTGGGAGGGAAAGCAGATCCTAGATCTGTACCTAGGGGAAACAGTTTTTTTTCTTAGTTTTGTCTCCTGAACTGCTCGTTGCCTGGAATGTGAGTCTGCGGTGGCCTCTATAGTGAAGGAAGTCTTTCAAAAAGCTACTTATGGGTCATCATCTTCGGGATACATTTCCTGCAGCACTGAGTTTACATGTCATTTACATTTTGGTGGTTTAACGGACAGAGCAACTTACAGTCATTTCACAGAAGATCAGTGTAGCGTCAATGTAGAGGTAGGCCTACAGTACCAGTCAAAAGTTTGGAAACACCTTCTCATTCCAGGGTTTTTCTTTATTTAGAAAAATAGTGAAGACTTCAAAACTATGAAATAACACATATGGAATAATGTCGTAACCCCAAAAAGTGTTAAACAAATCTAAATATATTTTATATTTGAGATTCTTCAAAGTAGCCACCTTTTGCCTTGATGACAGCTTTGCACACTCTTGGCACACATTTTAAAATGTCAGACTTGATTTGCCCTAACTAAAAATGTATCAACCCCTACAAAAATGTCTGGGGAGAAACTGGTCAAGTTACGATCCTACAACTGTAAATGCCATCTCTGTCCATGGCAGTTAATGTCACCTTGGATATGGTTGCTCAGGGCAACTGCTACCATGAGTTTCTCTGCATCACGAGCTTATAGCATGTGTGGTCACATGGAGGCTGTTGTTTGTCTATGGTGTGTGTGTGTCTGTACTGTTGAGGTTATTAATACTAGAGGAAGTGTTGAAGCTGTTGACAGACAGTCTGCAGTCTTGGCGAGAGGAGAGCCGGGGCTTTACTCTTTACCTCATTAACCCTATAGCGTTTAATTAGCCTGTGCATCAGCGCAGCACTGCTATCAGGGAGCCGCAACTCGCAGGTGTGCTGTCCAAACAACTCCCAGTCACTCTGGTTTTTATCAGGGAAAGCAGAGAGTGAGAGGAGGAGAGGGAGAGGAGAAGAGGGGGAGGAGAAGAGGGAGAGTAGAAGAGGGAGAGGAGAAGAGGGAGAGGAGAAGAGGGAGAGGAGAAGAGGGAGAGGAGAAGAGGGGGAGGAGAAGTAGAAGAGGGGGAGGAGAAGTGGGAGAGTAGAAGAGGGAGAGGAGAAGAGGGAGAGGAGAAGAGGGAGAGGAGAAGAGGGAGAGTAGAAGAGGGAGAGGAGAAGAGGGGGAGGAGAGTAGAAGAGGGAGAGGAGAAGAGGGAGAGAGAAGAGGGAGAGGAGAAGAGGGAGAGGGAAGAGGGAGAGGAGAAGAGGGAGAGGAGAAGAGGGAGAGTAGAAGAGGGAGAGGAGAAGAGGGAGAGGAGAAGAGGGAGAGGAGAAGAGGGGGAGGAGAAGAGAAGAGGGGGAGGAGAAGAGGGAGAGTAGAAGAGGGAGAGGAGAAGAGGGAGAGGAGAAGAGGGAGAGTAGAAGAGGGAGAGGAGAAGAGGGGGAGGAGAAGTAGAAGAGGGGGAGGAGAAGTGGGAGAAGGGGAGGAGAAGAGGGCGAAGGGGAGGAGGAGAAAGGGAGGAGAAGAGGGAGAAGGGAAGGAGGCGAAGGGGAGGAGAAGAGGAGGGGGAGGAGAAGAGGGAGAAGAGGAGGAGGAGAGGGGGAGGAGAAGAGAAGAGGGGGAGGCAGCAGTGTTGAACATGCATTTTCATCCTTTGACTCTCTTTCGCTCACACACATACTCCCCAAGTACCCTGCGACTTGTGGTGAGGCGTTTCCTGAACTGAAGTGGGCAGACGTGGAGACTGAAGACACGTGCTTTGATGGTCGGCAGTAGCCACAGCAGAGGCTGCCACTACTGCAGCAGAGGAAAGGGAAACCAACGAGACAAGAGAAAAAGAGAGACAGAGAGAGAGAAGAGAGAGGAGGGAGAAACAGATGAGGCAGAGAGACAGAGAGAGAGAAGAGAGAGGAGGGAGAAACAGATGAGGCAGAGAGTAAGAGAGAGAGAAGAGAGAGGAGGGAGAAACAGATGAGCCAGAGAGTAAGAGAGAGCGGCAGAGGGAGAGGAAGGATAGAATTGCAGGCTGAATGCTAAAATGAACAGAGCGGAGAGATTGAGTGCTGGCTCCATTCTCTGGTGTGAGGAGAGGAGAGAGGGAGAGAAGCAAAGGCTCTGCTGAGCTGGTAATTAACAGGAGCGCAGAGAGGAATGAAATGCTCCCCTCTGCTCTTAATAGAGAAAGATAAAGAGAGGGAGAAGCAGAGAGAGAGAAGCAGAGAGAGAGAAGCAGAGAGAGAGAAGCAGAGAGAGAGTAGAATAGAGCGGAGGAGAGAGAGAGATTGCGTGAGAAAGAGAGAGATGTAAAATCGCATTCATCCACACCCCTCACCGCTTCTTGCTGTTTTGAGGTGGAGGAGAGAGAGAGAAGAGGAGGAGGAGGGGGAGGTAAAGCAGTGTCTGTTTTTTGTGTTGGTGTGTGTCTGTGGCACCAGTTATTAGCTGTGTGACCATGGGAATGCAATGTCTGGAGGATGCCTCTGGACTCTGCTGTGTGTGAGGGGGGAGTTTTTCATCCAGGCGTCTGCAACATGTTCTCCATCCCTCCATCCCTCACTCCTTCCATCTGGATGAAGCCTGGACCCTCGGTGAGCGCTGGACACGGGGCCACCTAAGCCCCCCCACAGATAGAGGCGTCTTCACCTCTCTCGCCACCTTCTTCTCCTCTCCCCTCCTCCGGCTCACCAGCCACCACTGCCAGAATGTGACCGGGAACAGAGCCAAACAGGTGGACCAGCACAGACCCACTGACGAACAGAGAGAGAGTGAACGAGAGCAAGGAGGTGAAGATGAAGAGAGGTGCCGAGTTCTCTGTGTACCAGGGTGGAAGCCCCCCTCGCCGACAACCCCAACCCCTCCCAGACAACCTGAACCTCCGCAAGCAGCGCTCCCTGACCAACCTGACCCTGCTGAGTGAGGGCGAACAGCGGGTGTACTCCTTCGAGCTGGATGACCCGCCCACGCCTTCCAAATCCTCTTCGTCCTTGTCATCATCCCCAGCGCGAGGGGGCAGCCCCAGGAAGGAGCCAGCCAGGGATGGCATGGGTGCGAGGGGCACCAGGGCACGCTCCCTGTCCCTCTCCCTGACCAAAGTTCTCTCCCAGTCGGAGCACTCCCTCATCCCTGTGCCATGGAGGTGCACGGCAGTCGGGCGGGCATCGCTGGGCGGGCAACAGCAACCGCCTCGGGAGACGCTACGTGGGCAGCTGGGGAAGCCCAGGGAGGAGGGTACGGATGAAGAGGGCAGCAGTGGGCGTTCGGACGACGAGGTGGCGTCAGCGGCGGGCACCAGGGTCGGGGACCAGGGTGGCAGGGAGAGGGGGTACTGGGCGGAGGAGGAGGCGGAGGGGGGCGCCCGCGAGGGCACGGCTCAGCTGGACAAGGAGGTGATCCTCACCATGCTAGGTGACCTGGAGCAGGTGCTGCACACACACCCACATTGTAAGTCTCACACACACACACACACACACACACACACACACACAAACCCTTAGTCACACTCTCTCGCCGTAATACACACACCCACACGCTTACACCGAAACACACACCCACACACACACCCTTAGTCACTCACCCTTAGTCACACACTCTATAAGCCACACACACGCTGTGAGTCACACACACAGCTACAACGTAGGCATCACACACCATAGCCAGGGGCGTACACAGGTCTCCATCTGTACTGTTGTATGTACAGCTGGATGTGGAGCTGCTGTTCTGGTAGTGCTGCTGACTAGTGTCAGTTAAAGGTAGTCATAGTTACTGTGTGGTAGTGGACTGAAGCTTGGGTAGTAGTGTCAGGTAAAGGTAGTCATAGTTACTGTGTGGTAGTAGACTGAAGCTTGGGTAGTAGTATCAGGTAAGGGTAGTCATAGTTACTGCATGGTAGTAGACTGAAGCTTGGGTAGTAGTGTCAGGTAAAGGTAGTCATAGTTACTGTGTGGTAGTGGACTGAAGCTTGGGTAGTAGTGTCAGGTAAAGGTAGTCATAGTTACTGTGTGGTAGTGGACTGAAGCTTGGGTAGTAGTGTCAGGTAAAGGTAGTCATAGTTACTGTGTGGTAGTGGTTGTGTTATTAGTAGTGCTAACAGAAATAATCATTTTAGTAATAGTAGAAACACTGGTAGTAATAGCAGTAACAAACACTAATTGTGCTATCACTGTAGTAGTAATAGTAATCATTGTGTTATCACTGTAGTAGTAATAGTAATCATTGTGTTATCACTGCAGTAGTAATAGTAATCATTGTGTTATCACTGTAGTAGTAATAGTAGCAACATAAATACTCATTGTGGTATTATTGTAGTAGCAATAACAGTGACATAAATACTAATTTTGTTATCACTGTAGTAGTAATAGCAGTAACAGAAATACTCATTGTGTTATCACTGTAGTAGTAATAGCAGTAACAGAAATACTCATTGTTTTATTATCGTAGTAGTAATAGCAGTAACTGAAATACTAATTGTTTTATTATTGTAGTAGTAATAACAGTAACATAAACACTAATTGTGCTATCACTGTAGTAGTAATAGCAGTAACATAAATACTCATTGTGTTATCACTATAGTAGTAATAGCAGTAACATAAATACTCATTGTGTTATCACTGTAGTAGTAATAGCAGTAACATAAATACTCATTGTGTTATCACTGTAGTAGTAATAGTAATCATTGTGTTATCACTGTAGTAGTAATAGTACTCATTGTGTTATCACTGTAGTAGTAATAGTAATCATTGTGTTATCACTGTAGTAGTAATAGTAATCATTGTGTTATCACTGTAGTAGTAATAGCTCGTAATGCACTAAAAAAGCCCAGCCCCAAATTCTCCCGTTCTTGAAAAGGTACTAGTGCTGCTGCCAGCTGCAGCGAACGCACTCCCTCCCTGCCTGTGAATACAACAGTGACAGTGATCCATCCATACTATCCCTGTCTGTGTGATCTATCCAGATAGTTACAGTACCTCCTAAAGCCCATTCCCACACAAAGTTGGCAGTAAAAGTGCCCAGCCTGCCCAGCTGCAGTATAGTACAGAATGGCAGCTCAGGGTTTTGCCTCAGGGAACGATGTATTGGATGTGGTTTAACAAGCAGCTCAGTGCTGTACTGCCTGTTAGGACAGAACTCAGCAGCACAGGTTTTAGCTGGGAGAAGTCATAACACTCTGGATCCAGTTTTTCCTTCCTCTCAGGCGTGTGGCTGCAGCAAGCTGCAGAGAGTTGACACATGCTCTCTAACACAGAGAGGATTGTGGGTGACAATAGAAATGGGTTTGAATGATTTGAGTTGACATTCTCTGCACGAAGGCGTATTCAGAGTTTGGTGCATGCGAGGAAGTCTTGCCGAGCCCCTGGTGCGTTTTGTGAGACACGGTGTTAGCTGGACTCATTAGGATGTGTGGTGCAGGGAGTGGTATTCACTCTCTCCAGGAGAGGTGCGGGCCTCGAGCTAAAGAGAACATGCATTATTGAAGAGAGGGAGAGTGATACCAGGCAGCTGCTGAACCTGTGGCCTGTGTGTGTGTGTGTGTGTGTGTGTGTGTGTGTGTGTGTGTGTGTGTGTGTGTGTGTGTGTGTGTGTGTGTGTGTGTGTGTGTGTGTGTGTGTGTGTGTGTGTGTGTGTGTGTGTGTGTGTGTGTGTGCGTGCGTGCCTGCGTGTGTGTGTGTGTGTTCATATTTGTGTGGGTCAACCTGTGGCTTGCGGTGCTGCCGCTGCATCGTAGCATGATTGTTGTGCTCAACAGGGACTTGAATAGCGATGCATCTGACTGAGGCTGAGATCACCTCCCCGGTACGACGTTGTGAAGTGAAGCTTGCAGCTATATTCCCCGTCATAAACAGTCTAGAATGAGGTTCACGGCTTTTGTTACTCAAACATTCATATCATTTAGATGCAAATAATGTCATTGATCTCTAGATTTCCAGTGAACACGGTGCGGGAGGAATCTAAGACCTAAACCTTTCCTCATAATCTCTTAACACCTATTTCCTTTTTTACAATGTGGTTTAATAACGGCATCAATAGTATACATTTTTTTGAACAGTTTTATTTGCGGCAAATACCAAATGACAAATTTTGACATATTAATGTTTACATACTTCACACTTATTTCAACATCAATATTATTACCTTTCGCTCCCAAAATCTAATCTGACCGCCTGTGAGTATAAAATGAATGGTACATATTACCTGTTGGTTGTGCCTATGGGGAGTGGTGGTGGTGAGTGATGGTAATGGTGGTGAGTGATGGTAGTGAGTGATGGTGGTGGTGGTTGTGAGTGATGGTGGTGGGTGGTGGTGAGTGATGGTGGTGAGTGATGGTGGTGGGTGGTGTTGAGTGATGGTAGTGAGTGATGGTGGTGGTGAGTGATGGAGGTTGGTGGTGGTGAGTGAAGGAGGTGGGTGGTGGTGAGTGATGGAGGTAGTGATGGTGATTGGTGGTGAGTGATGGTGATTGGTGGTGAGTGATGGTGATTGGTGGTGGTGGTGGTGAGTGATGGTGGGGAGTGGCGGTGAGTGATGGTGGTGAGTGATGGTAGTGAGTGATGGCTGTGAGTGATCATAGTGAGTGATAATAGTGAGTGATGGTAGTGAGTGATGGTAGTGAGTGATAATAGTGGGTGATGGTGGTGAGTGATGGTAGTGAGTGATCATAGTGAGTGATGGTAGTGAGTGATGGTAGTGAGCGATGGTAGTGAGTGATGGTAGTGAGTGATGGTAGTGAGTGATGGTAGTGAGTGATAATAGTGAGTGATAATAGTGAGTGATGGTAGTGAGTGATAATAGTGAGTGATGGTAGTGAGGGATTATAGTGAGTGATGGTAGTGAGTGATAATAGTGAGTGATGGTAGTGAGTGATGGTGGTGAGTGATGGTAGTGGGTGATGGTGGTGAGTGATCATAGTGAGTGATGGTAGTGAGTGATACTAGTGAGTGATGGTAGTGAGTGATAATAGTGAGTGATGGTAGTGAGTGATACTAGTGAGTGATGGTAGTGAGTGATAATAGTGAGTGATGGTAGTGAGTGATAATAGTGAGTGATGGTAGTGAGTGATAATAGTGAGTGATGGTAGTGAGTGATGGTAGTGAGTGATAATAGTGAGTGATGGTAGTGAGTGATAATAGTTAGTGATAATAGTGAGTGATAATAGTGAGTGATGGTAGTGAGTGATAATAGTGCGTGATGGTAGTGAGTGATGGTAGTGAGTGATGGTAGTGAGTGATAATAGTGAGTGATGGTAGTGAGTGATGGTAGTGAGTGATGGTCATGAGTGATGGTCGTGAGTGACAATAGTGAGTGATGGTGTAATAACAGAGCAGCACTCTGCTTTAGGTGAATGCTCCACTCCATTACCACTCTATGAATCCCTCCCCACGGCTAACTCACTGAGAGCGTCTCCATCCTAAATAGCACCCTATTCCGTATTTAGTTCCATATGTAGTGCACTACTTTTAACCAGGGCCCATAACCCACTATAGGGAATAAGGGGCCAGCTGGGATGCACACTGTGTCCAGCCCTGATCCCCCCCAGGGCCAACCCTGTTTGTGTCCCTTAATAATTGGACTGTGATTGGATCTTTGTCGGCGAGGATAGGGTGAAGCGAGGAGACGAATAGAGAGAGGGATGGAGGTAGGGTAAGGTTTTGAAGATTTATTGCAGTTTTGAGACTGCCTCTCAGACCAACTTGCCACACCCCACCCACACATACATGATATCAGCATTCCTCCTCACTTCTCTCTCTCTCTCTCTCGCACTTTCTGCCTTCTCTCTCGCACTTTCTGCTCTCTCTCTCTCTCTCTCTTTCTCTCTCTCTCTCTCTCTCTCTTTCTCTTTCTGCTCTCTCTCGCTCTCTCTCGCTCTTTCTGCTCCCTCTCTCTGCTCTCTCTCTCTCGCTCTTTCTGCTCTCGCTCTGCTCTCTCTCTCTCGCTCTTTCTGCTCTCTCTCTCTCGCTCTTTCTGCTCCCTCTCTCTGCTCTCTCTCGCTCTTTCTGCTCTCGCTCTGTTCTCTCTCCCTCTTTCTTTCTCTCTCTCTCTTTCTCTCTCTCTCTCTCTCTCTCTCTCTCTGTCTCTCTCTCTCTCTCTCATTTCAGCTGACAGTGAGACACACAACAGTCAAATTAAAGGGGTCTAAAAGCCATTCAATGTCCTATTGTGTCCATTATACAAGGCTGTCCAGCTCTTTTGTTTTCCCTTTTAAGTCTAAAACCGTAGACGGCACAGGGAGGCATTGATTGGCCACCCCCGTGGCTCGGGGTTAACGGATGCTGCCTGGGCCTGGTCCCACCTCAGATCTTAACAGCCTCCCTGTAAGGACTGATTCTGAACCGGACTCACGTCTATGGGGTCAGGGTAAAATAGTCCAAAATTGTGTGTGTGTACACATTTTACTGTACCTGTGAGTACCAGGTTTCCTCACAAGAATAGTAAATCAACAAAAATCAGAGAAGTTGGGACATTTTTCCATGCTAATTTAGGCTCAGGGGTGAGGTTTAGGGTTAGGGTTCAAATTAGAGTTAGGTTTAGGCGCTATGATAAGGTTTAGGGTTCAGGTTAGGGTTATGTTTAGGGTTAGGGGTATAGTAAGACATAGCTATGTGTGAGTGTGTGTATAATAAGTAATTAGATGGGTGATTATATTTGTCCTGTTTCACACATGTACCCGTGTGTATTGATATGTATGGGGGAAATGGAAATGTGTTTTTTTGCCTATCCCACCTGAGACACTCTCGGAGTGTGTGTGTGTGTGTGTGTGTGTGTGTGTGTGTGTGTGTGTGTGTGTGTGTGTGTGTGTGTGTGTGTGTGTGTGTGTGTGTGTGTGTGTGTGTGTGTGTGTGTGTGTGCGCGCGTGTGCGTAAGCTGTATCAGTCCTCTTGACAGAAGCAGTGATGCGTGAACACAGTTTAGAGGTGCCTCTCACCAGCTCTTCCAAAATCAGGTCAGCTTTGAAGGTTGCTGACAGAGTTTGATGGACTCTGTACTCACTATGTATGTACTTTATAACACAATGAAAGCATTCACTCTGCGTTGTATGTTGGGGTGATGCACCAGACAATAACTTAATATTCAACTTGTGTGGAGTATATTCGTTCTCTAAATGTTAAGCGCTGGTTGACTGTTTAGTGAATAAAAACTATAGTTCAACACAAAGGAACATGACAAGTCATTTTAAGAACCCACACACATTCACCACATTTGGCCCAGTGTTGGAGTGGTTCATTCCAATGTGAAGTAGAAAAAGCATGAAAACTTTATCAGCAGCGCTGACACATTCTGTTGTTCCCTCATTAGACGCGTGTGCCGACTCATTCTGCAACGCTCCTTTGAGGTGACGGATTCTTTTTTTGTTGTGCCTTGAAACTGGAAACTGCTGTGACTGGCATCCATTTTGGGTCTCCCACAACTCATGTTAATTACCAGCCCATGGTGTCCGCTGACAGAGGCGATGATGGCTGGAGCATAGCCAGGCCTAATTGGACTAGGCAGGCAGATATGCGGGGCCTTGCCCTTGGACTATTGCACTGTAGTGTCTTCCTACAGCTGGTGTGTCTACGACTGTGTTTGTGGAAAGACACTGCCATGGGTAAAATCCAAATGGCACCCTTTTCCCTGCACACTGCATTACTTTTGAACATGGCCTATAGGGCTCTGGTCAAAACTAGTGCACTATGTAGGGAATAGGGTGCCATTTGGAACGCAAACTACAAGCACTGTAGCACTCTACTGCTTATTAGTAGCTCCCCTTTAGAATGGGCTTAATGTATTGCAATATAATGCAGTAGAATGGACTTTAGGTACTGCAATACAATGAGTTTAATATACTGCAGTAGAATGGACTTTAGGTACTGCAATACAATGAGTTTAATGTACTGCAATAGAATGGGCTTAATGTACTGCAATACAATGGGCTTAATGTACTGCAGTAGAATGGGTTTAATGTACTGCAGTAGAATGGGTTTAATTCACTGCAGTAAAATGGGTTTAATGTACTGCAGTAGAATGGGTTTAATACACTGCAGTAGAATGGGTTTAATATACTGCAGTAGAATGGGTTTAATATACTGCAGTAGAATGGGTTTAATATACTGCAGTAGAATGGGTTTAATATACTTCAGTAGAATGTGTTTAATATACTGCAGTAGAATGGGTTTAATATACTGCAGTAGAATGTGTTTAATATACTGCAGTAGAATGGGTTTAATATACTGCAGTAGAATGGGTTTAATATACTGCAGTAGAATGGGTTTACTATACTTCAGTAGAATGTGTTTTTATACTGCAGTAGAATGTGTTTAATATACTGCAGTAGAATGTGTTTAATATACTGCAGTAGAATGGGTTTACTATACTGCAGTAGAATGGGTTTAATATACTGCAGTAGAATGGGTTTAATATACTGCAGTAGAATGGGTTTAATATACTTCAGTAGAATGTGTTTAATATACTGCAGTAGAATGGGTTTAATATACTGCAGTAGAATGTGTTTAATATACTGCAGTAGAATGGGTTTAACTATACTGCAGTAGAATGGGTTTACTATACTGCAGTAGAATGGGTTTAATATACTTCAGTAGAATGTGTTTAATATACTGCAGTAGAATGTGTTTAGAATATACTGCAGTAGAATGGTTTAATATACTGCAGTAGAATGGGTTTAATATACTGCAGTAGAAGTTTAATATACTGCATAGAATGGGTTTAATATACTGCAGTAGAATGGGTTTAATATACTGCAGTAGAATGTGTTTAATATACTGCAGTAGAATGGGTTTAATATACTGCAGTAGAATGGGTTTAATATACTGCAGTAGAATGTGTTTAATATACTTCAGTAGAATGGGTTTAATATACTTAATATACTGCAGTAGAAGTTTAATATACTGCAGTAGAATGTGTTTAATATACTGCAGTAGAATACTGCAGTAGGGTTTAATATACTGCAGTAGAATGGTGTTTAATATACTGCAGTTTATAGAATGTGTTTAATATACTGCAGTAGAATGGAGTTTAGGTACTGCAATAGAATGAGTTTAATATACTGCAGTAGAATGTGTTTAATATACTTCAGTAGAATGTGTTTAATATACTTCAGTAGAATGTGTTTAATATACTGCAGTAGAATGTGTTTAATATACTGCAGTAGAATGGGTTTAATATACTGCAGTAGAATGGGTTTAATATACTGCAGTAGAATGGGTTTACTATACTGCAGTAGAATGGGCTCAATGTACTGCAACAGGCACTTCACTGTGAATTAGTCTTATATATAACTATTGTAAGTATATAAAACATGAAGTTGTTACAGTCGGAGCTGAACTGGAATCAGGGGAAAGGTCCTGGACTGAGATGAAATGCATTTCGATGGGACTGACTAAGATTGAAAGACTATCTGAGATTTAGCTGTTGAGGCTAAATATATGTTGTAGCTTACAGATGGAGAATGCAGTGTCATGGCAGCGGGTTTCTATGTTCCTGTTGAAAATGGCAGGACTGCAGAAATGTCCTTTTTCCACTAAAAACATGTTTCGTTGACAATTCCACCCTGACAGCTGAGACGGGTTCAAACTGTCGGCACAGCATCTTGGAATGCGTACCCATGCTACCCGTCAGAGCGCGTTGTCATGGTGATGTTGGTGATGCTGATGTATGACGCGTCTTGAGGAAACAGAATGTTACAGGAGCCCACATCTGGTGTAACATGAAGTTGCCCCTAGACGCTGATGTTTGGTCAGTTTTGCTTTTTCTCCCACTAATGGTTAAGGTTAGAATCGGGACAGAGGAAGCTGATCCTAGATCTGTACTTAAGGGAAACTTTACCACAGAGCCCAACATCTCTCATAAACCCCTTCTCTGTGCATTACAGGGGAAGACCCCGAGACAAGACGCATGAGGACAGTGAAGAATATTGCTGACCTACGGCAGAACCTGGAGGAGACCATGTCCAGTCTGCGGGGGACGCAGATCAGTCACAGGTGAGCAGGGGGCTCGGGAACGTCCACTGTGGGGCTCAGGGTTGGGGTCAATTCCATTTAAATTCAAGACAATTCAGGAAGTACACTGAAATTCCAATTATTTTCAATGCTTTCAATTTGCAACAATTTTGAATTGGAATTGGATTTGGTTTACTTTCTGAATTGACTGGAATTGAAATAGTTGACCTCGTACAATTACATGTTTTTCATTCTCTGCAGTTCCTCAATCTAAAGTTGATATGATTATAATTATATCAGGTCCTCAACTAAAACACTGGTCAGTTATTATTTAGGATTCCTGATGTTTTCAGGGTTTTAAACTGTCTGGCATTCTATTTTAAGATGAACCATTCTGATTGGATCAGAATATAAAGGACAGATACCGTATTTCAGAAGTCTCAAAGCTCTTTACGATTTTCCCCCAATTAGCCTATCTTGATATTTCCTAGATATTCTAATCAAGTACTACTGGCACACTTTGATGGTGTTTGAGGGGGACAGAAATCCACAACCTATCATGTCTGGTCCGTCACAACAGCAGCCTGTTCGCATTAAAGGAATGTCTTGGCTGATCTCCGGCGAGTCATAACAATGATCATGGGTTTTTGTCATGGCTCTGGGCTGTACTCTTCTCTTCTCCAATGGATTATTCTGATATTTCTGACCCATTTGTGGGGAAAATGGTGACAAGGTGGCGGAACAGCCGTGACAGATGGCAGCGTGTGTTCCCTCACCGCCACCAGAAAGGAGCGTGGCACTACTGATCAATAAAGCACCATTGACTCTCTAGCACATTGACTCTCTAGCACATTGACTCTCTAGCACATTGCCTCTCTAGCACATTGACTCTCAAGCACATTGACTCTCTAGCACATTGACTCTCTAGCACATTGACTCTCTAGCACATTGACTCTCTAGCACATTGACTCTCTAGCACATTGACTCTATAGCACATTGACTCTATAGCACATTGACTCTCTAGCACATTGACTCTCTAGCACATTGCACATTTCTCTAGCACATTGACTCTCTAGCACATTGACTCTCTAGCACATTGACTCTATAGCACATTGACTCTATAGCACATTGACTCTCTAGCACATTGACTCTCTAGCACATTGACTCTCTAGCACATAGCACATTGACTCTATAGCACATTGACTCTATAGCACATTGACTCTCTAGCACATTGACTCTATAGCACATTGACTCTATAGCACATTGACTCTCTAGCACATTGACTCTCTAGCACATTGACTCTCTAGCACATTGACTCTAGCACATTGACTCTAGCACATTGACTCTCTAGCACATTGACTCTCTAGCACATTGACTCTCTAGCACATTGACTCTATAGCACATTGTTTCTCTAGCACATTGACTCTCTAGCACATTGACTCTCTAGCACATTGACTCTCTAGCACATTGTTTAGCACATTGTTTCTCTAGCACATTGACTCTAGCACATTGACTCTCTAGCACATTGACTCTCTAGCACATTGACTCTAGCACATTGACTCTCTAGCACATTGACTCTATAGCACATTGACTCTCTAGCACATTGACTCTCTAGCACATTGACTCTCTAGCACATTGACTCTCTAGCACATTGACTCTCTAGCACATTGACTCTCTAGCACATTGACTCTCTAGCACATTGACTCTCTAGCACATTGACTCTCTAGCACATTGACTCTCTAGCACATTGACTCTCTAGCACATTGACTCTCTAGCACATTGACTCTCTAGCACATTGACTCTCTAGCACATTGACTCTCTAGCACATTGACTCTCTAGCACATTGACTCTCTAGCACATTGACTCTCTAGCACATTGACTCTTTCTCTAGCACATTGACTCTCTAGCACATTGACTCTCTAGCACATTGACTCTCTAGCACATTGACTCTCTAGCACATTGACTCTCTAGCACATTGACTCTCTAGCACATTGACTCTCTAGCACATTGACTCTCTAGCACATTGACTCTCTAGCACATTGACTAGCACTCTCTAAGCACATTGACTCTTCTCTATTGCACATTGACATTCTCTAGCACATTGACTCTCTAGCACATTGACTCTCTAGCACATTGACATTCTCTCTAGCACATTGACTCTCTAGCACATTGACTCTCTAGCACATTGACTCTCTAGCACATTCTCTAGCACATTGACTCTCTAGCACATTGACATTCTCTAGCACATTGACTCTCTAGCACATTGACTCTCTAGCACATTGACTCTCTAGCACATTGACTCTCTAGCACATTGATTAGCACATTGACTCTCTAGCACATTGACTCTCTAGCACATTGACTCTCTAGCACATTGACTCTCTAGCACATTGACTCTCTAGCACTCTCTAGCACATTGACTCTCTAGCACATTGACTCTCTAGCACATTGACTCTCTAGCACATTGACTCTCTAGCACATTGACTCTCTAGCACATTGACTCTCTAGCACATTGACTCTCTAGCACATTGACTCTCTAGCACATTGACTCTATAGCACATTGACTCTCTAGCACATTGACATTCTCTAGCACATTGTTTCTCTAGCACATTGACTCTCTAGCACATTGCTAGCACATTGACTCTCTAGCACATTGACTCTCTAGCACATTGACTCTCTAGCACATTGACTCTCTAGCACATTGACTCTCTAGCACATTGACTCTCTAGCACATTGACTCTCTAGCACATTGACTCTCTAGCACATTGACTCTCTAGCACATTGACTCTCTAGCACATTGACTCTCTAGCACATTGACTCTAGCACATTGCACATTGACTCTCTAGCACATTGTTTGTCTAGCACATTGACTCTCTAAAACATTGACTCTCTAGCACATTGACTCTCTAGCACATTGACTCTCTAGCACATTGACTCTCTAGCACATTGACTCTCTAGCACATTGACTCTCTAGCACATTGACTCTCTAGCACATTGACTCCAGTTAGACCCCCAGGGGCCACTGCTGTTATTCCATTAAGACACTTAGAGATGTAATGAGGAGAGGACACCCAGCATGGAACATGAAGGATTATCAAATCCTCAACATCAGCCATGTAGAAACCTGTCTGCCCGCCTCCCTGTCTGCCTGCCTGTCTGCCCGTCTGTCTGTCCATCTGTTTGTCTGCCCGCCTGTCTGTCTGCCTGCCCGCCTGCCTGTCTGCCCGCCTGTCGGCCTGTCTGCTACAGTATATATGAGTGTAAATAGAGTCAGGGTATCAGACAGGAATTCCAATGGGGCTCGTAACTAGAGAATGGGCAAGTCATTAAAAGGTCTTTCACACACAGAAATTGCCGTGAAGAGGTAATCAGGGCGAAGGTTTTTCACCTCCATTGTAATGAATCACTGCTGCATGAAGAACGGCCACAGTGTGTGATCGTTATTTATATGAGGGATTTCTTTTTTCTTTTCTGACTGGAGCTTCATTTCCATGTGTACTTCATGGCCATCTGGTCCAGCTGATAGAGAGGCTGTGTTTGTCACCAATCTGATGTAAAGGACCTCTCTGCATGGAAATGTAAAGGACCTCTCTGCATGGTGGTTTCTCTGTTTTAACCCATTTAAAGGACCTCTCTGTGTTGTGGTTTCTCTGTTATAACCCATGTAAAGGACCTCTCTGTGTGGTGGTTTCTCTGTTATAACCCATGTAAAGGACCTCTCTGTGTGGTGGTTTCTCTGTTATAACCAGTTTAAAGGACCTCTCTGTGTGGTGGTTTCTCTGTTATAACCCATGTAAAGGACCTCTCTGTGTGTTTCTCTGTTATAACCAGTTTAAAGGACCTCTCTGTGTTGTGGTTTCTCTGTTATAACCCATGTAAAGGACCTCTCTGTGTGGTAGTTTCTCTGTTATAACCAGTTTAAAGGACCTCTCTGTGTGGTGGTTTCTCTGTTATAACCAGTTTAAAGGACCTCTCTGTGTGGTGGTTTCTCTGTTATAACCCATGTAAAGGACCTCTCTGTGTGGTGGTTTCTCTGTTATAACCAGTTTAACCTGTGTGGTGGTTTCTCTGTTATAAAGGACCTCTCTGTGTGGTGGTTTCTCTGTTATAACCCATGTAAAGGACTCTCTGTGTGTGGTTTCTCTGTTATAACCCATGTAAAGGACTCTCTGTGTGGTGGTTTCTCTGCATGTGGTGGTTTCTCTGTTATAACCCAGTGTAAAGGACCTCTCTGTGTGGTGGTTTCTCTGTTATAACCCATGTAAAGGACCTCTCTGTGTGTGGTTTCTCTGTTATAACCAGTTTAAAGGACCTCTCTGTGGTGGTTTCTCTGTTATAACCCAGTTGTAAAGGACCTCTCTGTGTGGTAGTTTCTCTGTTATAACCCATGTAAAGGACCTCTCTGTGTGGTGGTTTCTCTGTTATAACCATGTAAAGGTTCTCTGTGTGGTGTTTCTCTGTGTAAAATCCTCTGTTATAACCCCCTGTGTGGTGGTTTCTCTGTTTAACCATTTACAGGTTGTTCTCTGTGTGGTGTTTCTCGTGTTATGAATTTAAAGGACCCCTCTGTGTGGTAGTTTCTCTGTTTTATCTCATGTACAGGTTGTTCTCTATGGCTGATTCTAAGTTTCTCTGTTATAACCAGTTTAAAGGAATCCCAGCCTCTGTTATAACCAGTTTGGTCTGTGTGGTTTCTCTGTTTTAACCCATGTAAAGGACCTCTCTGTGTGGTGGTTTCTCTGTTTTAACTCATGTACAGGTTGTTCTCTATGGCTGATTCTAACGTGTGAATCCCAGCCCCATGACCCCTCACCCGCTTTGTAATTGAGCTCTGCTTGAAACAGAGCGCCATCCACCACAACACTAACATTCCTCACAGAAACCCTCCACACTCCTCCAAGACCCAGACGTTGCCACACCACCACAGATAATCTGTATCGATCAAAGCCCATGTTTGATTCTCTGTCCAACCTACACCCAGACGGAATGAAAAAAATAGTATTGATTGACATTTGAAGAGAAATATGTTTTCCGCATATGAAAAGATGCTGTGCTCTTCAAGGGCAACTCCCCATATTGCAAGAAAAGAACAATTGCCCCCAAAAATCCCTTTCCACTGTGGCTGTGTATTAGTCCCATGGGATTCTGACTCCTCGGATGACATTTTAAATGTACTAGCTTTACCCGGTCTAGTTTGTTTAATTGGTGTTTACAGCGTTATAGGCAGAGTCAATTATTCACAGCTATACGATGTTTGGATATCTGCTGGGCAGATACACCGTGCTGAGGAGAGCATGTGATTTCTCACAGATGCAGGCTTAGGCGGTGTCTCAAATGGCCCCCTGTTCCCTGTAGTGCACTACTTTGACCAGAGCCCTGTGCACTGTGTAGGGAATAGGGTGCCATTTGGGACATAGACTTGCACAGGCTAAACTCATTTCCTTCACGCCATCAGTGGTGAAACCAATTGATCTGTAACACCTGTCAACCTGGGCGCCCACCGCGCATACAGCTCTACCTCAACACCCCCATGCATTTCAACCAGCGGCAGCCCAATGCAGACCTATTGAATGAAGCTCTCCCATCCATGTCCATGCAGTACATACTCCAGACAGGCAGGATCATTACTCATACAGACAGGCAGGATCATTACTCATACAGACAGGCATGATCATTACTCGACTGTCCTTCATATTACCTTAACGAGTGCACTCCAGGTCAACGATGGGAAAACAATATTCTCTGTAAATGTGGATACACACATCAAGGTTGTGACCCCTCCCCCATTCTTCCTGTGCTGTTTCCACCCCGTTTCATCCTGACTATTGATTTCCGGGTTTGGAGAGGAAGAGGGCTGCTCCCATACTGTGGGTTAGCCTCCGTGATGACACCATATCAGTCTTCCACCTTCCTGGAGGCCGTAGGGTACCAGGAGACAGGGGAGTGTGTGCGTGTGCGTGTGCGTGCGTGTGTGTGTGTGTTTGTGTCTGTATGTGTGTGTGTGTGTGTGTGTGTGTGTGTGTGTGTGTGTGTGTGTGTGTGTGTGTGTGTGTGTGTGTGTGTGTGTGTGTGTGTGTGTGTGTGTGTGTGTGTGTGTGTATTAGATACATGGAAATGTGAGGGATCTGTCACCTACTACTGTATGTGGACTGACTCGTGCCCTGGGCCCCATCCCCCACCAGCCTCTCCACCTAGCACAGTCTGCTGTTCCCACATGCTTCAAGAGGGCCACCATTGTTCCTGTTCCCAAGAAAGCTAAGGTAACTGAGCTAAACGACTACCGCCCCGTAGCACTCACATCCGTCATCATGAAGTGCTTTGAGAGACTAGTCAAGGACCATATCACCTCCACCCTACCTGACACCCTAGACCCACTCCAATTTGCTTACCGCCCAAATAGGTCCACAGACGATGCAATCTCATCCACACTGCACACTGCCCTAACCCATCTGGACAAGAGGAATACCTATGTGAGAATGCTGTTCATCGACTACAGCTCGGCATTCAACACCATAGTACCCTCCAAGCTCGTCATCAAGCTCGAGACCCTGGGTCTCGACCCCGCCCTGTGCAACTGGGTACTGGACTTCCTGACGGGCCGCCCCCAGGTGGTGAGGGTAGGCAACAACATCTCCTCCCCGCTGATCCTCAACACTGGGGCCCCACAAGGGTGCGTTCTGAGCCCTCTCCTGTACTCCCTGTTCACCCACGACTGCGTGGCCACGCACGCCTCCAACTCAATCATCAAGTTTGCGGACGACACAACAGTGGTAGGCTTGATTACCAACAACGACGAGACGGCCTACAGGGAGGAGGTGAGGGCCCTCGGAGTGTGGTGTCAGGAAAATAACCTCACACTCAACGTCAACAAAACTAAGGAGATGATTGTGGACTTCAGGAAACAGCAGAGGGAACACCCCCATCCACATCGATGGAACAGTAGTGGAGAGGGTAGCAAGTTTTAAGTTCCTCGGCATACACATCACAGACAAACTGAATTGGTCCACTCACACAGACAGCATCGTGAGGAAGGCGCAGCAGCGCCTCTTCAACCTCAGGAGGCTGAAGAAATTCGGCTTGTCACCAAAAGCACTCACAAACTTCTACAGATGCACAATCGAGAGCATCCTGGCGGGCTGTATCACCGCCTGGTATGGCAACTGCACCGCCCTCAACCGTAAGGCTCTCCAGAGGGTAGTGAGGTCTGCACAACGCATCACCGGGGGCAAACTACCTGCCCTCCAGGACACCTACACCACCCGATGCTACAGGAAGGCCATAAAGATCATCAAGGACATCAACCACCCGAGCCACTGCCTGTTCACCCCGCTGTCATCCAGAAGGCGAGGTCAGTACAGGTGCATCAAAGCTGGGACCGAGAGACTGAAAAACAGCTTCTATCTCAAGGCCATCAGACTGTTAAACAGCCACCACTAACATTGAGTGGCTACTGCCAACACACTGTCAATGACACTGACTCTACTCCAGCCACTTTAATAATGGGAATTGATGGGAAATGATGTAAATATATCACTAGCCACTTTAAACAATGCTACCTTATATAATGTTACTTACCCTACATTATTCATCTCATATGCATACGTAGATACTGTACTCTATATCATCGACTGCATCCTTATGTAATACATGTATCACTAGCCACTTTAACTATGCCACTTGGTTTACATACTCATCTCATATGTATATACTCTACTCGATATCATCTACTGTATCTTGCCTATGCTGCTCTGTACCACCACTCATTCATATATCCTTATGTACATATTCTTTATCCCCTTACACTGTGTATAAGACAGTAGTTTTTTGGAATTGTTAGTTAGATTACTTGTTCGTTATTACTGCATTGTCGGAACTAGAAGCACAAGCATTTCGCTACACTCGCATTAACATCTGCTAACCATGTGTATGTGACAAATAAAATTTGATTTGATTTAGACACTGATATAGATCACTTCAGGAGGTAGTCAGACCCCACCTAGACACTGATATAGATCACTTCAGAAGGTAGTCAGACCCCACCTAGACACTGACATAGATCACTTCAGGAAGTAGTCAGACCCCACCTAGACACTGATATAGATCACTTCAGGAGGTAGTCAGACCCCACCTAGACACTAATATAGATCACTTCAAGAGGTAGTCAGACCCCACCTAGACACTGATATAGATCACTTCAGGAAGTAGTCAGACCCCACCTAGACACTGATATAGATCACTTCAGGAAGTAGTCAGACCCCACCTAGACACTGATATAGATCACTTCAGGAAGTAGTCAGACCCCACCTAGACACTAATATAGATCACTTCAGGAGGTAGTCAGACCCCACCTAGACACTGATATAGATCACTTCTGGAGGTAGTCAGACCCCACCTAGACACTGATATAGATCACTTCAGGAAGTAGTCAGACATGCATTGTGTCTTATTGTAGAGTAGATGGATCAGGACAGTGAAACCATGTAAATCACCCTGATCCTAAATTCATTGACAGCTGGGACCATTTGCTAATGCCGTCAATATGTGTCATAAAATAAATAAATACATAATATTTTGAAAGAATATCTGTGAAATAATTTGCCTGCAAGGAGCCACCAGGGAATCTTATCACAATGCGTAGACAATGGACAGATAAGAGACACTTTTTAATACCATGTGTAGACACATTTCTGAAAATGTGGGCACAATCAGGATGTGGATAAGATCAGGTCACATGACCCATGTTAGCTCCAAGTGTAAACAGGGCTTTAGAGAATCGCTTCAGACTACATTATTGGAGCTGCGGTACCGACATGTACCATAGGGGGCAGTGGGGACCCTCTGACAATGGGGCTTCCACACCCTGCCTGCACACAGCACTGGCACAGGAATAATCAAACACACCTGCTCAGTGGCACGCCACAGCAGGTTATCTCAAACACTATGGGGGAAACCTGATGGATACCTGATCAGGATCTGGCAACCAGGTCTGGAACGCTACAGTCACAGCTCTCCTCTCTCCTCCAAACACACACACACACATTACTTCCCCCTATCTCTCTCTCTCTGTCCACATACTGCAGAAACATATTGTTCCATAGAGACACAATGCTGTAACGTTGCACGTGTGTGTGTGTGTGTGTGTGTGTGTGTGTGTGTGTGTGTGTGTGTGTGTGTGTGTGTGTGTGTGTGTGTGTGTGTGTGTGTGTGTGTGTGTGTCTGTGTGTGTGTGTGTGTGTGTGTGTGTGTGTGTGTGTGTGTGTGTGTGTGTGTGTGTGTGTGTGTTCATATTTGAGTGGGTGAGACTGATCCATCAATCTCAGTCAGTGGTTAGAGATGGATCAGTCTCAGACAGTGGTTAAAGATGGATCAGTCTCAGTGTTAGACAGTGGTTTAAGATGGATCAGTCTCAGTGTTAGACAGTGGTTAAAGATGGATCAGTCTCAGTGTTAGACAGTGGTTAAAGATGGATCAGTCTCAGTGTTAGACAGTGGTTTAAGATGGATCAGTCTCAGTGTTAGACAGTGGTTAGAGATGGATCAGTCTCAGTGTTAGACAGTGGTTAGAGATGGATCAGTCTCAGTGTTAGACAGGGGTTAGAGATGGATCAGTCTCAGTCAGGGGTTAGAGATGGATCAGTCTCAGTCAGTGGTTAAAGATGGATCAGTCTCAGTGTTAGACAGGGGTTAGAGATGGATCAGTCTCAGTCAGTGGTTAGAGATGGATCAGTCTCAGATAGTGGTTAGAGATGGATCAGTCTCAGTGTTAGACAGTGGTTAAAGATGGATCAGTCTCAGTGTTAGACAGGGTTAAAGATGGATCAGTCTCAGTGTTAGACAGTGGTTAAAGATGGATCAGTCTCAGTGTTAGACAGTGGTTAAAGATGGATCAGTCTCAGTGTTAGACAGTGGTTAAAGATGGATCAGTCTCAGTGTTAGACAGGGGTTAGAGATGGATCAGTCTCAGTGTTAGACAGTGGTTAGAGATGGATCAGTCTCAGTGTTAGACAGGGGTTAGAGATGGATCAGTCTCAGTCAGTGGTTAGAGATGGATCAGTCTCAGATAGTGGTTAGAGATGGATCAGTCTCAGTGTTAGACAGTAGTTAGAGATGGATCAGTCTCAGTGTTAGACAGGGGTTAGAGATGGATCAGTCTCAGTGTTAGACAGTGGTTAAAGATGGATCAGTCTCAGTGTTAGACAGGGGTTAGAGATGGATCAGTCTCAGTGTTAGACAGGGGTTAGAGATGGATCAGTCTCAGTGTTAGACAGTAGTTAGAGATGGATCAGTCTCAGTGTTAGACAGGGGTTAGAGATGGATCAGTCTCAGTCAGTGGTTAGAGATGGATCAGTCTCAGTGTTAGACAGTAGTTAGAGATGGATCAGTCTCAGTGTTAGACAGGGGTTAGAGATGGATCAGTCTCAGTCAGTGGTTAGAGATGGATCAGTCTCAGTGTTAGACAGGGGTTGGAGATGGATGAGTCTCAGTCAGTGGTTAGAGATGGATCAGTCTCAGTCAGTGGTTAGAGATGGATCCGTCTCAGTGTTAGACAGGGGTTAGAGATGGATCCGTCTCAGTCTCAGTCAGTGGTTAGAGATGGATCAGTCTCAGTGTTAGACAGTAGTTAGAGATGGATCAGTCTCAGTGTTAGACAGTAGTTAGAGATGGATCAGTCTCAGTGTTAGACAGTAGTTAGAGATGGATCAGTCTCAGTGTTAGACAGTAGTTAGAGATGGATCAGTCTCAGTGTTAGACAGTGGTTAAAGATGGATCAGTCTCAGTGTTAGACAGTAGTTAGAGATGGATCAGTCTCAGTGTTAGACAGTGGTTAAAGATGGATCAGTCTCAGTGTTAGACAGGGGTTAGAGATGGATCCGTCTCAGTGTTAGACAGTGGTTTAAGATGGATGTCATCTGTCCCTAATGATCATCACAATCCATCTTGTTGTTATGCTCCTCTCAGCATCTTTACTTTGGCTCTTGTTAGATACAGTTTGAATCTCTTTAAAAACAAGTTTTATATCCTGTTTTATAAATCATTAGAAATAAACACCCATAGTGTGAATAGGATGGAATGTATTGGAACATGTAGATTTTAGGACATTGATACTTGTGGATTATACACCAATGATGGAGATGACCTCCAGACATGAGTGTAATGTAGTTATCTTTCCACCAGAGAGAGCTCAAGCTGTGTGTGTGTGTGTGTGTGTGTGTGTGTGTGTGTGTGTGTGTGTGTGTGTGTGTGTGTGTGTGTGTGTGTGTGTGTGTGTGTGTGTGTGTGTGTGTGTGTGTGTGTGTGTGTGTGTGTGTGTGTGTGTGTGTGTGTGTGTGCGTGCGTGCGTGCGTGCAATATAGCACTTTCAGTACAGAGCAAAAACTGAGATTGTGTTTTGCATAAATGTGATTATGCGTTTTGCATAGTTTTTGAGTGAACTATCCCTTTAAAACACTGAAAGAAATAGAACTTTAGGAAGGTCATGCTACGAGATAGCAGGCTAGAGACACTCACACACATATACACACACAAACAGTAGGTGATGTGTGTGGAGGTAACGAGTGGCATCCATTTTAGGGAAACTGCTTCGTTGCAACAACACTACCAATCTTTCTGCCTGAGAAATGTATCCTTCATACAACAGTGCACATGCTAATAGGAACATATTTTAGGGAGTGGACATTTGGGTCTGTGTGTTGAGCTGGCTATGGGTTCACCGTATGGTCATTCAACAGGGTCTCTCCAAACTGAACTCCTGTCACCTTGGGGTGAAGTTAACCCTAGATGCTGATCTTGGATCAGTTTTGCACTTCACCCCAGAGCTCACCCTGGTGGAAAGATTGGGAATATTTGTAAAGTGTCAGCAGAGCTGAAAGTATTGATCTCTCTGCTCAAATCCTCTCTGTGGCCGTGCCAGGGGGCTGAGCTGATCTGTCCCTAAACTTTCCTAATCACGCTCTCTTTCTCACTCTTTTCCTCTCTCTTTTTCTCTCTTTTTCTCTCTTTTTCTCTCTCTCTCTCTCTCTCTCTCTCTCTCTCCCTCTCTCTCTCTCTCTCTCTCTCTCTCTTTTCTGCTCTCTCCAACTCTCTGCCCTCTTCAGCACCTTGGAGACGACCTTCGACAGCACAGTGACCACAGAGGTCAACGGGCGGAGCATCACCAGTCGCTCCGCCCCCATGACCTCCTGGCGCCTCGGCCAATCAGCCCCAAGCCCCCGCCTACAAGCAGGCGACGCCCCTTCTATGCCCAGTACCTACACCACAGTCCCACCACCTCGGACGGGTGCCAGCACCGGTGGCGCCACTGGGCGGTACGGTCACTCGGACTCCTCCCGGTTTGTGTACAGTGCCCCCCTAAGGCGAGCAGCGACGGCAGGGGCGAGAGGGGCCGAGCAGGGGGAGAAGGGAGGAGGGCCGGAGGGGATGCTGGAGATGGATGTGGCAGGGTACATGAGCGACGGAGACATCCTGGGGAAGAACGTCAGGACAGATGACATCACCAGTGGGTAAGAGACTATAGACAGAATAGAATAGATTCTTTATTGTCCGTTGGTTAGAAGGTAAATGTGTCTTCTGCTTTTCCCAACACCCCCAGACACACACACATTCAGGGTCACAGTTATTGCCAAGGCCTTCGCGATTCTTCCAAATGGAATGGTGAGACAGGAGAACATATGAGGGGCGATGAAGTTGTGGCTTTCACACAGCTATTGCGCTGCGACGGGAGGAATTCACCATACGTGTACATTCCACACCAAACTCTCAATAGTGCGCTGTCTGACACATCGCTCAGTGACAAAGAATAGCCCCAGATCTATTGTACATCACTGTGTTAGCCGTTCCTCTGTGGACACTGATAAGTGCTCTTCCCCAGCACACACATGATCTGTGTCCCAGATGGCACGTTATTCCCTATATAGTGCACTACATTTGACCAGGCATCATAGGGCTCTGGTATAAAGTAGTGCACTATAAAGGGAATAGGGTGCCATGTGGAACTCATACCTGCATTAGTTCTCCCATCCTATTTGTTCATGTATGAAATTGATTTATTGAACACCACCCGAACGAACCATCCACATTAACTATGATTAAATTACTGTAGGGGCCAAACGTATAGCACCTAGGGATGAAAAAGGGATTAGCTGAATTATGATCCTAATTATCTTAAACCTAATGTGCTTTCATGTCCTATCAGCCGTCTCTGATTACAACCCTGTAAATGTGTGCGCACACATGTGGGCATGCACACACGCACACACACTCCCAATACACACACACTCACACTCCCAATACACACAGTCGCGAACACAACCCAGCTTAGTGATGTAGTTTCTTCTTCGTAGGTACCTTACAGACGGTGGTCTTCACCTATACTCACGGAACGTCGGTCGCGCCCCTGACCTGAACACGGCGCTAGAGGTCACCCAGAGGATGGTCAAGGAGGTGCACGGGGACGCAGACAGGTAAGGGCGTGGCTTCCTCACAACTATTTGTGTTACTGGTGGAGGAGGGTGCAATTTCCCCTAGCTGATGATCTTGGATCATTATTGCATTTTCTCCACTAACGATTGGGGGAGGCGAAGCTGATCCTGGATCTGTACCTTTGGGAAACTATAATATGGAGCGTTACTTGTGTTTCTGGACCACAGCTAGTTGTCCAACCCTATAGACTGCATTGAAACCAATGGGAGAAACTGTAGTTTCTTGATTGAAGAATACGATTAGTTGAGTCAGTTTGTGTTACTGCTTGGGCTGAAGCGAAAGCCTGCTGCATCCACATGGTATGTTGCAGATCAAACTCCACAGTTTCTCTTTAATAGCTTTTCATATTAGCACTGATTTTAACGATAGCTGGAAGGTTTTACTAGCAGTGACTGTGATATGTGGTTGTTGAATGCACTGAATGTAAGTGGCTCTGGATAAGAGCGTCTGCTAAATTACCAAGATGCAAATGTAAGATGATGCGCTTCGCCAGAAATGACACGCTCTCCAGTCTCCCAGACAGAGAGAAAGCTGCCGTCGCAGACCGGGTGAAAGAGAAATGTGTCATTGATTTAATTCTGTCCAGCTGTGATTTGATGACATGCTATCATAGAAGTGGAGAGAGAAGTGAGGAGGTGATGTCACAGCGTGGATATAGGGATTCTGAGAAGACTTAAATGAATGTGTCCTTGGAAGTTTGAGAAATGTCTGTAAATTGGATGCAGTACTCTGCTGGTTACTCTGTGGACTCCCCAGATTCATTCAATTATCAGACTCCACGGTTCTGGAGGCAGAACTTTTTCAAGCTTCTAATAAAATCTTTGGTTTGATAGTATGTTTAATTTCCTATCTGTTCTATTATTATTATTTTTAATGCATTTGTGGTTCCGACTATAATGGTAACTGTCATTATTTGACTGAGGCGAACAGGAGGACAGAATAAGAGAAAGGGTCTGAGCAGAGTAAATGTCTTGTTGATTTATCAAAGAGGAAGAAAAATATTTTGCTTGGTGTGTCTTCCTTTGTGCTCCTAGACTTGATCATCAAACGGTTGTTTTGTATAGTGGAGGGTTGGAGGTTCTCTGTAGCAGTCAGAGGAGAGAGTCAGATCATATCTGGGACTTTCCAACCGTCAAAGCGGCCGGTCTGAATACAGTATAACCTCTACGCTCGTCACTTTAACTCTCATCTCGCTGTCAGCCTGTCAGCTTCCATCTGGAGGTGAACTGACTGATAGATCCAAGCTAATCAAACGAGTCAGAAGTCCAGACCACACTGTCCACTGTGCTGTCTTCCCTCATACTCCACTTTCACTCATATCGCCTCCAGACCTGGGTTTATATACTATTTGAAATCATTTAAAATATTTTATCTAAGCTTGATTGAGCTTGCCCTGTCATAATAAACCTGCTTCTGGCAGGCAAGAGCAAACGCTCAAAGTTTTTGAATGATTTCAAATACTCTCTGAACCCAGGATCGCCTCCTCCTGCATGTACTACGCTCTATTCACTACCCCTAACTAATCCATACCTAACTTTAAGATGACAGCGTGACTTTCACTGCAGGACGTAGTTGCATAGTCTGGCACCTCAGGGATAATGGGATATGTAGTCTCTGATCCCATAGACGTGGGAAGGAGGCCAGGTATAGCAGCCTAGATAAGGATCTTTCAGGGAGTGAATTACGGAAGGCTGCTTTTTGCCCGAAGGAGGGAGGCTAAATCCCCCTGCTCTAATGCTTCCTTCCTGTCTGCCTCAGGATCTGCATCCTAAATGGCACGCTATTCCCTATATAATACACTACTATTGACCAGGCCTCATAGGGCTCTGGTCAAAGATACTACACTATATAGGGAATAGGGTGCCATTTGAGATGCATCCAGTGTGTGTCAGTGTGTGATTGTAGCGCCTGACATTTCTCAGTCCCACTGACATCTGACGGGCTCTGGGAAGGAAATTCATTTGGGAGCCTCCCGCTCAACTGAGCTAGGCTCTTGTGTAGTCTTCTCTCTCTCTCTCTCTCTCTCTCTCTCTCTCTCTCTCTCTCTCTCTTCCAACGTGACGGATACACTCAAATCCTTCACATCCCAAAACTTTTGGAACATGCGGAAGTCCATATTTCCTAAAGCCCCTGCCTAATGTTGCCCTAACTTTCTCTCCTGTCCTCTCAGCATCCAAACTGGTCCTACATGCTGCAGTATCTCTTCTCACGTAGAGAAACTGTGCTCTCTCCACAACAGGAGCATCTTTACGGAGATGGTTGACTATAGGCTTGTTAGAAGCAATGAAGACTTGCTTTGATGCCTGGTGTCCTTTGACCTGGAGTTCCCACTTGCCTCCTCACTGCGTTTTCACAGTCAAAGGTCCGGTAGTTAGCAGTTTACTGTGTGAAAAACTCCTTCCTGAAATTCAGCTTTAAACCACCCAAATCGAATGTTGTTCCATACACAGGGAAATACAGTTAATAGTAAGCAATTTAACATGTTAAACCAATTTAATTTCTCAATTTAAACTTTTGGGCTTGGTTGTTAAACTTGATGGACTGTTTTCCTGGACCCAGATAAAGCCTAGTACCGGATAAATCAATAGAAATACTCTACAGGGAATCTCCTTTGAAATTGCTTTTAAGTCCAGGAATAATCTGGGTCCAGGAAAACAAACCGGCACTATTCCACCCAAAATGAGCTTCTATCTTGGGACTAGTCTTCCTTTCCATTGGTCACATCTCCCTGACAAATTACAAGGCCTAATTGAGAAGGTAAACAGGCCCATCCTCAGCGAGAGACAGAGAGATGGAGAGAGAGAGAGATTTGGAGGAGGTCCTGTACAAAAAACGTTTAAAAAACGTTTTTTTTGCATAAAGAGCTCCGTTGGGGCTCATTACCTTTCATGGTTATGTCTGCTAACCAACGAGTCCCCTGGCAGCTCTCAAGGCAGCGGTATCCGCAACACTACAGAGGCTACCTAGCTAAATCCATCTAAATTAATACTGATTGGGAATGGTAAGTAACATTTGAAGGAAGAGACCATCTGGTGCGGAAACAGTGTGGATTTGTGTTTGGTGCTCAGGAGTTTTTATTAGTTGTTATTTTTACAGTAGGCTGCCTAACAGTTGGAGTGGATGTGTGCTTGAGTCTATTCAATACTGATGTCATAAATACCTATGCCACTAATGCTCAATCGAAAAAGCAATGCATTGTATTTACATGAAGCTGGCTTCGATAGTTGGGCTGGTGATGTGAGGCTCTGGTTTGCTCAGTCGATGTTGCCCTCGTCCTTTGTAGAATCTTCCGGGTCGTCGTGTGAGAGGGTCACGTGGTCTGAGAGGTTCATCTCACTCTGGAGATTTGTCCGCGTCGGTCAGTGTTCTTGTACTAGATTTGAGCATATTTTCAGCTGCAGTCTGATATATGCTAGTTTAGTATGCACTTCATCTTTAGGAGATCAATAGTTCAGAGTTCATACCATGTCATGTGTGGAGCAAGCTCTCACGTTTCCTGATCTGTAGAGTTGAAATTAGAATGATCCCTTTTCAATGTGGGGTCAAGTCCTCCCGTTATTTGGAACTAAGGTGACTTCATCACGGGGGCTTTTATTGAAATGTAGAAAAAGGGTTGGTTCATCATTTCCAACCAATGTCTATTCACTTGGCCGTGGCCGCTGAGTGAGCATCAGTTTACTTATGAAAACAATTCTCTCATTTAGAAGACTAAATATCACATTACATCATTTACATCAAATAGTTTAATCTTCACTCATTCATTTTATACAAGAATTATATGCAAACCTCATAACTGAGGCTCCTGTATAAACAGAGTTCTGGTAATGTGCTGTATTGTCTTTCATGAGGTCACAAACATGAAACAAAATGGACCGGGTCGTAGCTGGCTTCTCCACCAACCGTTTACACATTCTCAAATTCTGGGATGTAGTAGAATTTGGCGGGAGAGTTCCTTTGTTCTACTGCGACCCTCTCTCTCCCATATTGCATGGTCAGGGAGACAAGAGTCTCTGCAAGGAATTTACGACGTGGTTGTAAAGTCGTAAAACTGCCCCCCCCCTCCCTTCCTAACAGGAGAGGGGGACACTGCTTTACAAAGGCTCATAACCATGCCAATGGCCTCATAAAGAAGAGTCCTATTGAGATGGCACAGTAGCACTGCCAGTCAATGGCCTCATTCTCCTGTTTCATTCGTGTTGAGACGTCTTAAAAAATATATTTATATTTAACCTTTATTTAACCAGCTAGGCTAGTTGACAACAAGTTCTCATTTACAACTGCGACCTGGCCAAGATAAAGCACAGCAGTTCGACACATACAATAACACAGAGTTACACATGGAATAAACAAACATACAGTCAATAATACAGTAGATGAGGTAAGAGGTAAGATAAGGGAGGTAAGGCAATAAATAGGTCATGGTGGCGAAGTAATTACAATATAGCAATTAAACACTGGAATGGTAGATGTGCAGAAGATGAATGTGCAAGTAGACATACTGGTGTGCAAAGGAGCAAGATAAATAAATAAATACAGTATGGGATGAGGTAGTTGGATGGGCTGTTTACAGATGGGCTATGTACAGGTGCATCTCATCTGTGAGCTGCTCTGATAGCTGGTGCTTAAAGCTAGTGAGAGAGATATACGTCTCCAGCTTCAGTGATTTTTGCAGTTCGTTCCAAATCAAATCAAAATCAAATCAAATGTATTTATATAGCCCTTCTTACATCAGCTGATATCTCAAAGTGCTGTACAGAAACCCAGCCTCAGTGCAGCGGGCAGCTGGGAGGAGGTGCTCTTATTCTCCATGGACTTTACAGTGTCCTAGAACTTTTTTGAGTTTGTGCTACAGGATTCAAATTTTTGCTTGAAAAAGCTAGCCTTAGCTTTCCTAACTGCCTGTGTATATTGGTTCCTAACTTCCCTGAAAAGTTGCATATCACGGGGGCAATTCGATGCAAATGCAGAACGCCACGGGATGTTTTTTTGCTGGTCAAGGGCAGTCAGATCTGGAGAGAACCAAGGGCAGTATCTGTTCCTGGTTCTACATGTTTTGCACCGCCAGACAAGACTCATCCTCCTGTTTCACCAGTATTGAGATGTCTTGCACCGCCAGACAAGACTCGTCCTCCTGTTTCACCAGTATTGAGACGTCTTGCACCGCCAGACAAGACTCGTCCTCCTGTTTCACCAGTATTGAGACGTCTTGCACCTCCAGACAAGACTCGTCCTCCTGTTTCACCAGTATTGAGACGTCTTGCACCGCCAGACAAGACTCGTCCTCCTGTTTCACCAGTATTGAGACGTCTTGCACCGCCTGTCAAGACTCATCCTCCTGTTTCACCAGTATTGAGACGTCTTGCACCGCCAGACAAGACTCATCCTCCTGTTTCACCAGTATTGAGACGTCTTGCACCGCCAGACAAGACTCATCCTCCTGTTTCACCAGTATTGAGACATCCAGACAAGACTCAAGATCCTCCTGTTTCACCAGTATTGAGACGTCTTGCACCGCCAGACAAGACTCATCCTCCTGTTTCATCCTCCTCCTGTTTCACCAGTATTGAGACGTCTTGCACCACCAATCAAGACTCATCCTCCTGTTTCACCAGTATTGAGACAAGACGTCACCAGTATTGAGGCGTCTTGCACCGCCAGACAAGACTCATCCTCCTGTTTCACCAGTATTGAGACGTCTTGCACCGCCAGACAAGACTCATCCTCCTGTTTCACCAGTATTGAGACGTCTTGCACCGCCAGACAAGACTCCTCCTGTTTCACCAGTATTGAGACGTCTTGCACCGCCAGTCAAGACTCATCCTCCTGTTTCACCTGTCTTTTCAAGACTCATCCTCCTGTTTCACCAGTATTGAGACGTCTTGCACCGCCAGACAAGACTCATCCTCCTGTTTCACCAGTATTGAGACGTCTTGCACCAAGACTCAGACAAGATTGAGACGTCTTGCACCGCCAGACAAGACTCATCCTCCTGTTTCACCAGTATTCACCAGTAGACGTCTTGCACCAAGACCAGACAAGACGTCTTGCACCGCCAGACAAGACTTCATCCTCCTGTTTCACCAGTGAGATTGAGACAAGTCTTGTTTCACCAGTACCTTGCCAGACAAGACTCATCCTCCTGTTTCACCAGTATTGAGACGTCTTGCACCGCCAGACAAGACTCATCCTCCTGTTTCACCAGTATTGTCTTGCACCGCCCAGTATCCTCCTGTTTGTATTGACGTCTTGACCGCCACCAGACAAGATTCATCCTCCTGTTTCACCAGTATTCGTCTTGCTCCTCCTGTTTCACCAGTATTGAGACGTCTTGCACCGCCAGACAAGACTCATCCTCCTGTTTCACCAGTATTGAGACAAGACTCATCCTCCTGTTTCACCAGTATTGAGACGTCTTGCACCGCCAGACAAGACCTCATCCTCCTGTTTCACCAGTATCCTGTTTCACCAGACGTCTTGCACCGCCAGACAAGACTCATCCTCCTGTTTCACCAGTATTGAGACGTCTTGCACCGCCAGACAAGACTCATCCTCCTGTTTCACCAGTATTGAGACGTCTTGCACCGCCAGACAAGACTCATCCTCCTGTTTCACCAGTATTGAGACGTCTTGCACCGCCAGACAAGACTCATCCTCCTGTTTCACCAGTATTGAGACGTCTTGCACCGCCAGACAAGACTCATCCTCCTGTTTCACCAGTATTGAGACGTCTTGCACCGCCAGACAAGACTCATCCTCCTGTTTCACCAGTATTGAGACGTCTTGCACCGCCAGACAAGATTCATCCTCCTGTTTCACCAGTATTGAGACGTCTTGCACCACCAATCAAGACTCATCCTCCTGTTTCACCAGTATTGAGACGTCTTGCACCGCCAGACAAGACTCATCCTCCTGTTTCACCAGTATTGAGACGTCTTGCACCGCCAGACAAGACTCATCCTCCTGTTTCACCAGTATTGAGACGTCTTGCACCGCCAGACAAGACTCATCCTCCTGTTTCACCAGTATTGAGACGTCTTGCACCGCCAGACAAGATTCATCCTCCTGTTTCACCAGTATTGAGACGTCTTGCACCACCAATCAAGACTCATCCTCCTGTTTCACCAGTATTGAGACGTCTTGCACCGCCAGACAAGACTCATCCTCCTGTTTCACCAGTATTGAGACGTCTTGCACCGCCAGACAAGACTCATCCTCTGCCTGAGACGTCTTGCACCGCCAGACAAGACTGCTACCTCCACTACTTCGATGTGGATGGGGGTGTTCCCTCTGCTGTTTCCTGTGTCCACAATCATCTCCTGTTTCACCAGTATTGAGACATCTTGCACCGCCACCCTTTAGACCTTTGTTAGCAGCTAGCTGTGTTAATGCCCTGAGGCTGCAGCAAAACTTGGCCGTCAGAGCAAAGCTTCTATTCACTTTCAAGGTGATTCACATGAAAGAGAAAGGTCTTGAGTCAATCCTTGAGCCAAAGTGAAGGAGAATCATTCCAAGCCTTTCTCACCTTCTCTGATGAGAATTTTGGATTCTGACAAGGTCATTTTATGTACTGGCCTTCAGCATTTGTTATGGAAAATGCGATGGAAGAATGGCTACAAATTTGGTTCTGATGCTGTTACAATCTGAAATTCCACCTCCAGGAACAGATGCCTGAGCAAGTGATGCATTTCCCCCTAAACGGTGTTGCCGGTCTGCAGTAGACACAATAACTAGTCAAACTGTGGCTTTTCTACATCCACTCTCATGATCTGGCATTATGAAACAGTTGTGACTTCTACTCTGGCTAAAAGCCCATCTAAAAATAGCCCAACTCATGCATCATAAATGAGTGTGTGCTCATTGCTCTACTGTCAGGCGAGGCCGTCGAGGCACAAGCGGGTGTGTTTTGACACGACAGCCTCCTGATTCTCAGCACAGGCATGAATAAGTAAAGGGCTCTGCTTTTAGCGTCTCTGTGTCTCTAAGTCTATCCCTCTGCTGCCTACATGGAGCCAGCTAGAAGGCCGGACTGGTGATGGCAGCTGGCTCTGCACTTTCCTGTTTGAAAAGGAAGCTTTGGGGATTGTTTGTGTGTGTGTGTGTGTGTGTGTGTGTGTGTGTGTGTGTGTGTGTGTGTGTGTGTGTGTGTGTGTGTGTGTGTGTGTGTGTGTGTGTGTGTGTGTGTGTGTGCGGCTATGTTGTGAAACAGCAGACACACACTGATCCAGACAGGAGGGAGCGGTTGTGGTATCACTTCATGGCTCTGCAGTGCTGACGTAAGCAGTACAGGGGATGGTTTTTGCAGAGTCATTGACAAAGCCAGTTATTATATAAGGGTTGTGCTTCTGGTACAGTTCATGTGCACTAAAGCAACCACTAAGGGCACCACTAAGGGCACCACTAAGGGGACCACTTGAAAGGAAAGTGTCCTTGCTCACAACCTGAAGTTGTTATTTGTAGGACTTTCTGTTTTTGCAGTCAGTTCTAAAATACTTTACTGCAATGTCCTAAACAGTACCTGCTGTGTCAGAAAATGTGCTTTCAAGTAATGTTGGAAGATGTTTCATTGTAGATATCGGTGTCCTGCTGTGTGTGTGCCTTCTCTTAGAAATGGAAAAAGCACTGTTTCCTCATTGCATACACTAATGATCTATTTGTTTACCATGGCTCAGAGTGAAACAATGTTTTACTTTGAAGCTCAGTGTTTCTGGCATTTCTTATGCACTGGTATTGGTCCAAGTTTCTCTGGCATTCCCCATTCAGAAAACTGTATTCATCATTAACCAGAGTAATATTCTCCTGGGGAGGAAGGGCCTGTCATGAACCCATTGACCGTACTAATTAAAGTCTAAATAATTTAGTAGAGTCAATGGTGTAAGGAATGGGCACAGATTGTCACATATATGTATTCTGGTCCTACTGTAGGAGGGGGATATCATCTCTCATCAGGATGATGTATCATCTCCCATCAGGATGGGGATATCATCTCTCATCAGGATGGGGTATCATCTCTCATCAGGATCGGGGTACCTGCTCTCATCAGGATGGGGTATCATCTCCCATCAAGATGGGGTATCATCTCCCATCAGGATGGGGTATCATCTCTCATCAGGAGGGGGATATCAGCTCTCATCAGGATGATGTATCATCTCCCATCAGGATGATGTATCATCTCCCATCAGGATGGGGTATCATCTCTCATCAGGAGGGGGATATCATCTCTCATCAGGAGGGGGATATCATCTCTCATCAGGATGGGGTATCATCTCTCATCAGGATGGGGTATCATCTCTCATCAGGATCGGGGGATATCATCTCTCATCAGGATGGGGTATCATCTCTCATCAGGATGGGGTATCATCTCTCATCAGGATGGGGTATCATCTCCCATCAGGATGGGGTATCATCTCTCATCAGGATGGGGTATCATCTCTCATCAGGATGGGGTATCATCTCTCATCAGGATGGGGTATCATCTCTCATCAAGATGAGGTAACATCTCTCATCAGGATGGGCTATCATCTCTCATCAGGATGGGGTATCATCTCCCATCAGGATGGGGTATCATCTCTCATCAGGATGGGGTATCATCTCCCATCAGGATAGGGCATCCTACTGTATGATATAGGGGTCTATTAGAAAACCTGTGCAAAATATGAATGTTTAAATAGTTTGTCGGTAAGTGTGGCTCAGTTAGTTGAGCGCGGCGCTTGCCCTGCCAGGATCATGGGTTTTATCCCGCTGGGCCCACCCATATATAACATGTATGCACGCGTAACTGTGGATGAAAGCGTCTGCTAAGTGCCAGTATTCGGCTTAGTTTAGAAGGTCAAGGATTTGTCCGACCCCACCAAGGTGATTGGACTTATGGTAGACGCTAGGTTATTTTGTGTTTATGCACAATATCTTTTGTGGTTATGCCCACTATCTTTCCCCTCACGTAGGCCGACGGTGTTTATGCAATTCATCCACTAGGCAAAACCCTGACAGGTAGCCTCTCTGTTGCCATATGTCCTCTCCTCTCTCCCAGTAGACACATCAGAGGATCAGTGGTGCGGTCAACCCTGTCTGGCACCAGGGGGGGGGGGACAGGTAGTGTTCCCCCAGAGGGCTTCGTATCCTGGGGATCATCCATCCACCTGCTCCTGTGTCTGGCTGGACCCTGTACCCCTCGGATCAGAGCCTGAGGGTGAAGGAGGTTGTGGGGAAAGACACATGCTGGGAGGGGCAAGACACGGTTGTCTGCTTCCCTGATGGATGACCGCAAATGATTGCACTGCTGGGTGTGTGTGTGTCCTGTTTCCTGGGGGTGTTGGAGTTATGGGAAGAGGAACATGTGATAGGAGGGATTCATAGTAGGGTGGAATAAGGTTGAGATAAGAGCATCGTAATGTATTTATTTATACTTGTCATAATGTATATCAGGTCATATGTGAAGACATTTTTGGCAGATGTATCAACAGATAGCATCAACAGGTAGCATCAACAGATAGCATCAACAGAGAGCACCAACAGATAGCATCAACAGATAGCATCAACAGGTAGCATCAACAGGTAGCATCAACAGGTAGCATCAACAGAGAGCACCAACAGAGAGCACCAACAGAGAGCACCAACAGAGACCATAAGCTATATGACATGGTACCATGACAGCATCTAGTTATCAGCATCTAGTTAACACACACACATACAAACACAGACAAACACACACGCACAAACACACACATTCACAAACACACACACACAAAACGAGGGGGGAACGGGGCGACCCCTTGTTTATTTTGGATGCCAGATCTAGTATATCCCATCTACGTCTGCGGAAAGGTGCTCAACAAGGAACAGAATTAGCAATGCATGTGAATTGTGTTCAGTACAGTGAGATAACGTAGCGTAGCAGTTTCCCCATTACCAGAAGCAGCTGCTCTTTCTCGGTTTTCTAATGTTATGGAGACTGGAAAGTTGTAATTAATAACTGGTGTTTGTTGTTCCTGATGCAGAGCCTAAAATCTGAAAGGAAGAAAGAGAGAGTCGCAGCTTGCCAGAGTTATAATGATTGCAGTGCAGGTGCCTGGGAGATGCCCTTCAGAATGCGGTACAAGCGAGAACTTGGAAAAAAAGTTTACATCCTGGGATTTACAGCTGAGAGACACTGCATACAAAGGCATTGGTTATTTCCAAATGGATTAATGCTGGAGCCAAATGCTCCGGGGTGACTAGGATCAGATTCCCCTCCCCAATCTTAATCTTAATCAAAAGTAGGGGGAAATTCCAAACTGACCCAAGATCAGCATCTTATGGCAACTTCACCCTACACCGAGCCAAATACTTGTCAAGGCTGACACAACACCTCAAGAGACGGTCGAAGTTTGAGGACAAACGAGCTCCACTGAAACAAAGTACATCAACACAGACTAGTGCTGTCATGCCTCATTATTTAGAAAGGCAGGGTATTGACAGGAAGGCAGCTACTCTGTGACTAAATGCCTCAGCTCAGATCGATGCCGAGTCATGAATGATGGCTAATATGGCCGCCGCCAAACACAGGGCGGTGACAAAGAATCGTCCCAGTGAGTTTGTCTGGCAACGAGGATTGATTTTCTTGCAGGGTAAAGGTGTCCATATTAGGAAAGAGTCACACATCCATGGATGTGACTCAGACACAACCTCCATGGATGTGGGACTGTCCTAATATGGATACCATACAGGGCTGTGTTTCTCCACCACAGGGATAAACAAACAGAATGATCATTAGTCCAACGACAGTAACACTCATTCCCATTTATAATCAGCTGATGATGTGTTTTGTGTGTTAAGCAGTGGAGGGCGGCCCGAGTTTCTGAAGCTAGAGATTCCTTTTTGTTGATACTATATTGCCGGCTGATTCAGAGAAGTAGGCCAGAGTCAACCACAGAGGGCTGTGGTGGTTGAATGGTAATAGAGGCTTGTTGTTGCCAGCCTTTTTCTGGGAAGTTCTGTGTGATGTGAAATCATGGGTCTGAAAGGAATATTACCTGGGATGATTGAATTTAATCTTTTTATAAGAATGAATGAAAGTCACATTATTAATAATTCAATTGACTGCCGCGCTGCCTGGCTCTGTTGTGGATTATACAAATGTAATCATATTAAATGATGCATGTTATTGCATAATTACAGCGATAAAAGTTTTATGAGTCTACATGGGCCTCGGTTGTTTCGATCAAAGACGCCAATCATGAATTCCGTAAACAAGATCCAGAATTTGCAGAAGACTAGAGATGAAGTTTGAGGATATCATGGATAGATTGTGTGCTGTCATATTGTAATGCCTAACCTCTAGCTCATTCACCATGAATACTGTAGCACAGTTGAAGAAAATGCATACATGGTAGACTTGTCCATAGAGAAATATTGATCTCTAGTTTACACCTAATTATGACTGATCCAATCCAGAATTGGATTTGTCACAAGCGTAAGACACAATAAAGACACACCTCTTTAATCTGGTGCCCCACATAGAGAGGTGGAATACCATTATCCTAGAGAGGAGAGGATCCAGGTTGTGCTGTGCCAGTACAGGGGATCAGACCCTGCGTGGGGAGCTGGGGACTGGGAGCTGGGGGCTGGGAGCTGGGGGATGGTGGCAGGAGCCTGAGGTCTGCATCTGGATTTGGGGGTGGGGTGGGGGGCTTACAGTGGTAGCGGTAGTGGTGGCGCCAGCAAGCGTGCCACAGAAGGCAGGGGCAGACAGCTGGGTGACCCTTGAGGATGCCAGACGGTGCCAGCCACCCCATTTGAGCCAGGCTGGCTGCCAAGTATTGTGGGAAGCATAAAGTAATGTCTTTCTGGCTCTTGGGAAGTGAGACAAAGTGATATAGTAGCTGGTGTCTTGTTTCTCTGGAGATGCAGATCCATTTTATTCATACTGTGACTCCGCCATGTTGTAATCTTCAGCCTTGAGGCAGCAGAACACAGAATAGTCTGTCTGTCTAATCCACACCAGAGAAAGGGTGAGAACTGTGCACGGCATGCTGCTGTCATCTGGACTGGCTGTGTTGTACTGTAGTCTGCAGCTTGTGTTGTTGGACTGAGCTCATGTGGTGTTGTTTTGGTTGGCCCCTGACTGGCACTGCTGGCTGGTAAAAGCCATCTGCACTGCAGCAGCGACCAAGCCCTGTCTTGTGCAAACCAAGCCCTGTCTTGTACAAACCAAGCCCTGTCTTGTGCAAACCAAGCCCTGTCTTGTGCAAACCAAGCCCTGTCTTGTGCAAACCAAGCCCTGTCTTGTGCAAACCAAGCCCTGTCTTGTGCAAACCAAGCCCTGTCTTGTGCAAACCAAGTCCTGTCTTGTGCAAACCAAGCCCTGTCTTGTGCAAACCAAGCCCTGTCTTGTGCAAACCAAGCCCTGTCTTGTGCAAACCAAGCCCTGTCTTGTACAAACCAAGCCCTGTCTTGTACAAACCAAGCCAAGCAGAGGAGCATTGACGTGCCGTTGTCTATTTCCTCAAGGCATGTCTCATTCCCAGCATCTGCAAAATAACTATTTAATTGAGTTGAACACTGTTCAATTGGATTCTACTGGCAGTGACAGCCATTATGTTTATCAAATACTTGGTTATCAAGGCCAAATCTAAAAAATGACATATTGAAACAAAGTCAATCACATTGCCCTCTAAAGCCAATGCTCATAATGACTTCCATTTAGTCTGAATCCCCATCAGACTCATTCTGTGTTTAGGAAACATGCCTTGTGAATAATGTCTAGAGATGAATCTATATAGACAGCCTGCCTGCCTGCCTCACCTATTATATATGAGCTAATTTCCTTTCAAGGCTTTTCAGACAAACAGCACACAGTTTGCTCACTCTTCTTCCAGGAAGGGGTTCTGTTGTTGTCTCTCATCCTGAGGCTACTAGATTCATCCCCCTTTCTCTCCATCCTGCTGCAATTAACCCCTCGTGGTCCAGCGCTGGCTCTTATTGGTCTGCGGGGCGTCTCTTGGTGATTAAGTGGGTGGCGGGCGGATCCTAACGGGAGGGAGGGGAATAGGGGGGAGGAGGGGTTGTGCGGAGCGATGGGGTAGGTGTCCCTCCACTCTCTGTAACTATCCGAGTGCAGTCGTGTCACAGCTAGCTGTACAGCCAGCCAGGGCAGGTGGGCTGGGCTCCTGACTCTAGTTAGGGCGCTATAGTCAGTCAGCCAACCAGGGAAGGAGCCAGGCAGGGAAGGAGAGCCTCAGCCAGCCAGTCGGTCCTTGTAACAACAGACAGCCATAATCCATCCATCCTTCCCAGAGAGGTGAGTGGGAGTCAGCTGGCTCAAACGCTTTACCCCCCCCCATTCACACTTTACCCCCCTTTTCTCTCACACACACACACACACACACACACACACACACACACACACACGAGCTATTGATTGCTGTTCGTTTGGTGTGCTCTCTCAGATCAGTAGGGAATGACTTATACTGATGGGACAGTTTACAGTTTGGCTTTGGCTAAGCTGGATGAGCCTGCTGGTTAAGAGAGAGGGAAAACATTGATTAAGGTCATTTAGCACGGCATGTTTTCTGACATGTAATTGCGAGAGCCTCGGGGCTCAATAGCATTAGGCTAGGATTACAGGACGGACTAACACAGCTAGAGCACTTTGAAAGCAGTTTCTTTGAAAGCGTCCCCATTACGGCGTCGACGTGTGTCTCACAATTCACTTCACCCTACACTGCTCTAAACCGTGTTCAGCCTTTTATTCTCTTTGTTTTGAGGTGGAATGGGTGTCACAGATAGATCCTGAGTGTATTTCATGGTATTAAGCGAATGGGTGTCATCTCGAAAATGACTGTTTATCTCTTTGGATTTATCGTCTTAACATTTTCATGATTCTTCTGAAGGAACGGTGATGAGGTCCTTGACTGAATACATACGGTCACTTTCCATGTAGTATTACAGACAAACCGTTTATGAAAACACCTCCGGGCGACTCCACCTCCCAACAGAGTCTCTGTGGCTGCATTTACAACGCAAACAGTTCTTTACAAAAGGCGCCAAATGAAAGGACTGTATGGATCATTGTGCTTGTCATTGTGTTGAGAAATGCGGAGGGAACTCATCACTGTAGCTCCTTATTGTGGGAGTCTGGGTGATGTGTGGGAGTCTGGGTGATGTGTGGGAGTCTGGGTGATGTGTGGGAGTTTGGGTCGCTGTTACACAAGAAGTCCTCAGAGAAAGGGTCACATCCTACTGTCGATGCCGGTCACACACACACAACACCACAAGGTACTCTTCTGAAAAGACATCGCTTCTTCCATTCCTCTGTTTGTCTCTGTATTACAGAGTCTTTACAGTCATCCGTTCTACATGCTGCAAATAGCATTGAAATCGTCTGGGTTTTTTCTCCCTTCGCCGAGCAACACTTACAGTATTAAATATTGCATGAGACGCTGTTTGCATGGATGAGAGGAGCCATTTCATTGCACTCTTTGTTTGGAAAGTACGTGCCACAATGCAGAGTAGGAAACACAAGCATCAATACTAGACACTGCCGCTGTTATTAAACCTGAGGGAAATCTAGCACCTCAAGAGAAAAGGCTTCTGTGTTTACAGGAAGTTGAACAGGAAGTTGAGTCTTCAGTGTGTATTGTGACTTTCCTAAAGTTTATTTTCTGGATATGATATATTGTATACAGTACCAGTCAGTAGTTTGGACACTTTCTTTATTTGTTCTATTTTCTACGTTGTAGAATAATAGTGAAGACATCAGAACTATGAAATAACACATATGGAATCATGTAGTAACCAAAAAAGTGTTAAACAAATCAACATTTCCACCGGTCTAATGTCCATTGCTCGTGTTTCTTGGCCCAAGCAAGTCTCTTCTTCTTATTGGTGTCCTTTAGTAGTGGTTTCTTTGCAGCAAATCGACCATGAAGGCCTGATTCACACAGTCTCGTCTGAACTTTTGATGTTGATGTGTCTGTTACTTGATCTCTGTGAAGCATTTATTTGGGCTGCAATCTGAGGTGCAGTTAACTCTAATGAACATATCCTCTGCAGCAGAGGTAACTCTGGGTCTCCCATTCCTATGGCGGTACTCATGAGAGCCAGTTTCATCATAGCGCTTGATGGTTTTTGAGATTGCACTTGAAGAAACTTTCAAAGTTCTTGACATTTTCCGTATTGACTGACCTTCATGTCTTAAAGTAATGATGGACTGTAGTTTATCTTTGCTTATTTAAGCTGGTCTTGCCATAATACGGACTTGGAGCAAATAGTCCATAGTATGGACTTTTACCAAATAGGGCTATCTTCTGTATACCACCCTTACCTTGTCATAACACAACTGATTGGCTCAAACGCATTAAGTTAATTTAACGCATCGTTAACTTTTAACAAGGCACACCTGTTAATTGAAATGCATTCCAGGTGACTACCTCATGAATCTGTTTGAGAGAATGCCAAGAGTGTGCAAAGTTGTCATCAAGGCAAAGGGTGGCTTTGAAGAATCTCAAATATAAAATATATTTACATTTGTTTAACACTCTTTTGGTTACTTCATGATTCCATATGTTTTATTTGATCGTTTTGATGTCTTATCTAGTTTTCTACAATGTAAAAATGAATAAAAAACCCAGAATGAGTAGGTGTGTCCAAATGTTTGACTGGTACTGTACATGATATACAGCAGGGGGAATCAACATGCTCTACATCTAGCAACATATCGAGACACACAACGGGACTTACACGTTGTTGTTTATTAAAGAGCTTGTGACTCAAACACCTATACTGTTAGTGTTGACATAGCTTCAGGGCTGTGATAGGGTTATTGGTCATAGCTGTGAGCTCTGTCTGGGGCCGGGCCCCTAGAGATATGGAGCGGCCCCTAGCGTGTGTTGCCCATCCGCAGCTCTGAGGGACTCGCTGCCTGTCAGAGACATCACCGATGATTCCATCAGGGGATGGTGCCTAGGGATGCACCTCTATTAAATATTCAGCCAATACAGGCATGCTCTCAGGACAGCCCTCAGGGGTCCTCCTGTAAACGGGCCTTGGCTGCACTAAGCTACGCTGAGTGGGGAGAGGAGTTAAATACCTTTAGGTAGTACTGTAGGGTTACTTTACCTGTACTGTATATTAGTTATTACTACATTTGCACACATTGTATATAGATTTTTCTATTGTGTTATTGACTGTACGTTTGTTTATCCCATGTGTAACTCTGTGTTGTTTGTGTCGCACTGCTTTGCTTTATCTTGGCCAGGTCGCAGTTGTAAATGAGAACTTGTTTTCCACTGGCCTACCTGGTTAAATCAAGGTGAACTAAAAATAAATGAATCAAGTTATTGCTATTGTATATTTATAGTGCATTGTTGTCGAAGGATGGGTTTATTCATTAATCAATATAATCAAGTCATTAACTCGCCCCTGTCCTCCAGTGCTTCATAACAATGTATTGACAATGTAATCAAACCCGGTTTGAGTAACAAGCTTTTATTCTGAGATGTGTTATCAGTAAATGTCCCTTCTAACATGATGCTTGATTTGTAGGTCACTTTTTGTCAAGTATTATTTGTCTTCCTAACTACTCCTTCTTCTAGCCAAATACAAACATTCTGAATTGCACATTAGAGTCAGTCACTTAATTAAAGCAATTGACTTACCACCACAAAAGAGGATGGCAGAGAAATCAAAAGGGTTAGTTAGCGTTACGATTATAGGCTTATTTTTTCCAGAACAATCCGGATCGCCCCAAGTCTGTGACAGACAACACGTTCTAACTGGGACAAATTGGGGTGGAAAATAGCAGAGAATTATCATCTTTTTTCCCAGCACTTTGTAGACTAATTAATATTACTTTGGATTGTCAGCATTGTGTTAAGAAGACCACCGCAGGAGGGAAGAGGGAATTGTACCCAATGTGTCACAGCCGAGAGCGAGAGAGAGAGAGAGACAATTTACTCACTTTTAGAAAAGAATTTGAAGGCAGTGGAGATTTGAAACAGCCATCTGTTTTACTTCTGCTCATTAGTGTGGCAGACAATGATAACACAGGCTAAGTAGATATTTGGATATCCAAACAGTATCACATGGATAGATAGTCATCACTTGTTAGCTGTTAGTCAAGGCTGACACTCTCACAAGATTTTCATACCATTTCCTTGAAAACCATCCCTGTAATTTTGTGATTTAGACTCAATTTGGGATACGGTATATAAAAGCCATCCCTTCTTCACAGGAAATTAGCCTCCCCTCTCTACTCAATCCTCCCAAATAGACAGTGCTACCGTCGATGTTATCAAAAGTGATGGATTTGGTGGGGGAATTGAAAGCATATCAGATAAGAGTCTCTTTCCTTTATGTCTGGTCTTCTCTCAGAGAAGACTCACCTTATAGATTGATCAGGAGTTTGATGTGTAAGATTGGGCATAAAGGACTATTGACACTGTACAGTAGTATAGTTTTTATCTGTGAAATGTTTAGTATTTATCTCATGTATTTATTATATTATTAGTAACATAGTATGTACTGTATCTCATGAAATGTTTGAAAGTTTAGGAGCTCTATTTTGTCTTACTATTCTGGCCCGGTTGCCTACGCAGTACGCAGTAATCCAAAGGTATTGATCATCAGAAAGGAGACACGAGTCATCTAAGGGCCGGTCTCTCATCACTTCCCAAAACTGGGATTTTGGTATGCTACCAGTTCCTCTGAGACGGTGATAGATCCATTCAAATAGCATCCTATTCCCTTGTACTGCACTACTATGATAACAGTTTTTTGGACGCAGTCTTAAAGGTCTCTGTCTGCCCTCTTCTTGTCTGTTACCCAAGGATACCTGGTCTCTGGAGACGTTTAGGAAAGGGACATCACATTCCCCCCTGTTGGTGTTGTAGTTGTGAAGAACACAGGACCGGCTCTAGTCTTTTAGGGGCCCTAACTGAGATTTATTTAGTTTTATAGCTAATTTTCCGCAGTTCTACACATTTTGCCATGACTTATGCCATGTTAATGATATCTGAGTGAGAGTGACTAACAAAATCAATGGGGCCCCCTGGAGGTCAGGGCTTTTGGGCACGTGCCCTGCATGACCGGTCAGTATTCGGCCATGATTATTAGTTTAGATAGCTGGCTAGACTAATTTACCAGTGTATAAATTGTTAGCTGACATGGCTTATTGAGTGACTGAGATAACAACAACAAAAATTGTTGATGCACAACCAACTTTCTAACTTGTACCATTTTTCTATTCTAACTCTCAACGGTAAGTTGAGACCCTGACTGAGTTTATAAACGGGTTGGGCGCCCCTTAGCAGTCTGGGGCCGGCCCTGGAAAAACAGGACGGGTTTCTTTATTTTCAGAGGGGCACATCTAAGTAGAAATACGATGTGACCTGACAAAAGCTGCTGTCACTATGGAAACTCAAGCGTTAGCCCTGGGTGCATTCTTGATCCTGAGTACCATCATCGTCGAGTCAGAAGTTTATCTCTCCATGTTCCATTCTAGGAGGGGAAAGTCACTGTCAGCCACCACAAGTGCTTTGGATGCTGAAGCTCATCGTAACAACTTCCAGGCAAAGTTGTGGCGTCGCCATCGGCCACTTAAGATAAGAGGAAGTGATTACAGCAAACAAGCCAGATTTTTTCGAGGCTATCGATTTCCGTGTCTTTGTAGAATCCTATTGGAGAAAAGATGCATAGTGCCTTTCACTTTAAGCACCAACTGACTCTGTTTGAGATCAGGTCAGTGCAGCTCTTGCGGTGAAATGACAATTAAACGTTTGATGTTGGAGTAGCTGGTAATCTTTGAAATGGCTTGTTCACAAAGTAACCACTCTGATTGATTCCATGTAAATACATCCAGGCTTTTAATGTGTTAAAGCAATGGGATACAAACTAGCTTGATAGCGTAGCTACACAGAAGCCCCATACATTTCTCTCCCAGACAATGGGTACATTTACACGCACACAATACTATGATTATTGTGAATACCCAGATTGTGAATAGCTAATCATTCAAAAGAGTTTTTTAAAAATCGAGGTGTTTTAATCGGAGTGTGCTGCTTACTTGGAATATGACCTTAAGCTGGTTAAGATAATCAGAGTAAGATGTTTATGGCATACTCGACCTATTACCATAATCAGTTTGTTATTGAATTATTAGTGTGCATATAAACATACTCAATGGAAAGGCTCTAAGGCTCAACTGATGCCATCTAATCAATGCCACTAAGCACCTGTCCTGAATCAGGGCTTAACGAGCGGTGTGGCCAATTACCACCCTCAACACTAAGCACCTGTCCTGAATCAGGACTTAACGAGCGGTGTGGCCAATTACCACCTACAACACTAAGCACCTATCCTGAATCAGGGCTTAAAGAGCGGTGTGGCCAATTACCACATACAACACTAAGTGCCTGTCCTGAATCAGGGCTTAACGAGCGGTGTGACCAATTACCACCTACAACACTAAGCACCTGTCCTGAATCAGGACTTAATGAGGGGTGTGGCCAATTACCACATACAACACTAAGCACCTGTCCTGAATCAGGACTTAATGAGGGGTGTGGCCAATTACCACCTACAACACTAAGCACCTGTCCTGAATCAGGACTTAATGAGGGGTGTGGCCAATTACCACATACAACACTAAGCACCTGTCCTGAATCAGGACTTAATGAGGGGTGTGGCCAATTACCACCTACAACACTAAGCGCCTGTCCTGAATCAGGACTTAACGAGCGGTGTGGCCAATTACCACATACAACACTAAGCGCCTGTCCTGAATCAGGGCTTAACGAGCGGTGTGGCCAATTACCACATACAACACTAAGCGCCTGTCCTGAATCAGGACTTAACGAGCGGTGTGGCCAATTACCACCTACAACATTCTCAACATAGACACAATTAATCAACTGTTGATGATAGTATGCTTTTAATATCGTAGAAAATATGTAATGAAAATAGCATCTAGGCCCGTTGAAGCAAACAATCAATACCACCATCAATTAAAACAATGAGGAAGTGAATAAATGTTTCTCGTGAAGATCTGCATCTTCACACATGATGATTCAATCACTCACCCTGGGCACGGTCATCATTGAGACTGCCTCCTAATAATAGAGTTTGGGGACAAATTAAATGGCAAAATGATAAATGACATATGGCCAATGAGAAATTGGCTATCGTGAAATGGAATCCATGCCAGACAGGCCACAGGCAATTTATAGTTTCCATTTATTTCATGGAATTGAGATGTTCAGAGACCTATATTCCAAAAAGATGGAGGAGCTGAGAATTCCCATTTAACTGTCAAGGATTCCATTTGTACAGATCAAACTTTTGCTCCAATTGAAATAGTTTCCAACTCTACATACAGTACAGTTAGAAAACGTGCCCTTTCCAGCTCTACATACAGTACAGTTAGAAAACGTGCCCTTTCCAGCTCTACATACAGTACAGTTAGAAAACGTGCCCTTTCCAGCTCTACATACAGTACAGTTAGAAAACGTGCCCTTTCCAGCTCTACATACAGTAGTTAGAAAACGTGCCCTTTAGCTCTACATACAGTACAGTTAAAACGTGCCCTTTCCAGCTCTACATACAGTACAGTTAGAAAACATGCCCTTTCCAGCTCTACATACAGTACAGTTAGAAAACGTGCCCTTTCCAGCTCTACATACAGTACAGTTAGAAAACGTGCCCTTTCCAGCTGCCCTCCAGCTCATACAGTACAGTTAGAAAACGTGCCCTTTCCAACTCTACATACAGTACAGTTAGAAAACATGCCCTTTCCAGCTCTACATACAGTACAGTTAGAAAACGTGCCCTTTCCAACTCTACATACAGTACAGCTTAGAGTTAGAAAACGTGCCCTTTCCAAACAGTAGAAAACGTGCCCTTTCCAACTCTACATACAGTACAGTTAGAAAACGTGCCCTTTCCAGCTTGTGCAGTTTCCAGAAAACGTGCTCTACATACAGTACAGTTAGAAAACGTGCCCTTTCCAGCTCTACATACAGTACAGTTAGAAAACGTGCCCTTTCCAGCTCTACATACAGTACAGTTAGAAAACGTGCCCTTTCCAGCTCTACATACAGTACAGTTAGAAAACGTGCCCTTTCCAGCTCTACATACAGTACAGTTAGAAAACGTGCCCTTTCCAACTCTACATACAGTACAGTTAGAAAACGTGCCCTTTCCAGCTCTACATACAGTACAGTTAGAAAACGTGCCCTTTCCAGTACAGTACAGTTAGAAAACGTGCCCTTTCCAGCTCTACATACAGTACAGTTAGAAAACGTGCCCTTTCCAACTCTACATACAGTACAGTTAGAAAACGTGCCCTTTCCAACTCTACATACAGTACAGTTAGAAAACGTGCCCTTTCCAGCTCTACATACAGTACAGTTAGAAAACGTGCCCTTTCCAGCTCTACATACAGTACAGTTAGAAAACGTGCCCTTTCCAACTCTACATACAGTACAGTTAGAAAACAGCCCTTTCCAGCTCTACATACAGTACAGTTAGAAAACGTGCCCTTTCCAACTCTACATACAGTACAGTTAGAAAACGTGCCCTTTCCAGCTCTACATACAGTACAGTTAGAAAACGTGCCCTTTCCAGCTCTACATACAGTACAGTTAGAAAACATGCCCTTTCCATCTCCGTCTTCTTAACAGGCTCACCCTGTTAGCATTGCAAAAGGGAAGGATTTTATTATTGTATAACCAACTGTGAACTTGATATTTAAATTCCTGGTGTTATCCAATGCTGATATGAATAGCTTTCAATCCCTTTGAAAAGCACGAAAGAGGTTGTAAAAATCAATGAGCAGGGAGAACGCACCCGTGCATGTCCACACTGTTATATCTTTCAGAGGAACACCCACACACCTCTCCCAACACCCATTGTGGGCCTTTCATACAACTCATTATTTTCTCCTTTTGAGCCTGTCTTTGGGTTTCAGCTTTGTCTTGGATGAGTTACAGATGTCAGAGGAGAAGTAATGTTCACTCAACTAAAATGGAATTAGCAAACTATCCTAAGCAATGACAACTGATTCACTTTTCTAAGGGATTGGATGTCATCTCTGATCTGTCATCTCTGGTATGTCATCTCCCATATGTGGTAGAGGACAGTTGCTTAGTCACATATGATTGAATTGAGATAACAATACTTCAGGGTTTATTGTTTCATGTCCTTGAGCAGGTTAAATCCTCTCCTCTCTCCCCTCTTAGACAGTCGATAAGGTTCCCACACGTTGTTGGTTCATTTGTCGTATTTCTTTAGTTCCCCGTATGTATGACTGTAGCTATACTGGATCAAATTGCCTGCATTTTCCTCTGAGACTCAATTTCTAGCTTTAGTGAGGTGATCAGATTCCAAATGTTAATTCATGCTAGAGATACATACACACAGATTGTCATGGCAACCATCCACTGTGTGTGTGTGTGTGTGTGTGTGTGTGTGTGTGTGTGTGTGTGTGTGTGTGTGTGTGTGTGTGTGTGTGTGTGTGTGTGTGTGTGTGTGTGTGTGTGTGTGTGTGTGTGTGTGTGTGTGAGGGGTAGGTGTGTGTGTGCATGAGCCTGAGACGGAGAGAGAACTAATACATTATTATTGAGGGGGATTTATTAGGTGTGATAAGAGAAAATGGAATTGAACATGACTGAAACATATTTCTGGAGATCCCCAATCTCTGGAGCTGTGGTAATTAAACAGCGTGTGCAGAAGTGATCACTAGTTGAACCATATGGCCTTTGTTTAGGGGTTCTGGGTACATCACCTGCATAATAACCAGACCAGTGTTCAGATACTATTTGAAATCATTTCAAATACTTTATCTGGGCTTGATGATTCCGCTTGCCTGACGCAATGGAACCGGTAGAATAGTTACAAAACTGAAAAACCCACCCACCCACACTCCAGCCAGGCTCAAACAAACACTCAAAGTATTGGAAAGATTTTAAACAGTATTTGAACCCAGGCCTGATAAGAAAGTCAAAACCATCCAATGATGTCATGCTAACATGTTCCATGCAGTCCTGATCCATACATCACATATACAGTCCTGATCCATACATCACATATACAGTCCTGATCCATACATCCCGTATACAGTCCCGATCCATACATCACATATACAGTCCCGATCCATACATCACATATACAGTCCTGATCCATACATCACATATATAGTCCTGATCCATACATCACATATACAGTCATGTTTTGACCCTGCTGGTGATCTATGAATGTTTGAACATTTTGAAGAGTGATGTGGCCTTAATGGCCATGTACTCTTATAACCTCCACTAGGTTCCTGCCTTTCTAGGGAGTTGTTCCTAGCCACCGTGCTTCTACATCTGCATTGCTTGCTGTTTGGGGTTTTAGCCTGGGTTTCTGTACAGCACTTTGTGACATCTTCTGATGTAAAAAAGGGCTTCATAAATACATTTTATTTGTTGAGAAATTATCCCAGGATACACAATACCCAGATGTCAATAGCCTAATGAAGATTTAAAGAGGGCCACCGCCACTCAATGTACTAATTAGAGAGGATAAATGATCAACAACAGTGATAGATGGGAGGAGGTGATTGGAAATTGAGTGAATCCTCACCCACGACAGAGATTGCTTGTTTCCGGCATATCTCCTGGCTCCCTGGGGACTGGGTAGGTTTCATTAAGGCAGCGAAGCCAGATGCAGGGACAACGCATAGTGATTATTGTGACTTTGCCATTGTAATTGTTTGTAAGCTTGTGTAGTCAAATTAATCTATGATCGTATGCTATCCATTTGTTGTTTGTATGCTGTTCTTTGTATGACATTTTAATATTTGATTATTATGTGATTATTATGATATTAGGCCACTCTTGGCCATGATTACAGACACCTGTGTCTTTTGACACTATATAAACGAGTCATCCCGCAGTGTTTGTGATTATACCCTGATGAAGACAGCTTGGCTGTCAACGTTGGTAATTACATTTTTGCATCTGAGCTCCTAGAGTGTGCGGCTCTCTTTTATTTTCAAGTTTTCTACTCCGCTAGCCAGCACCTCATCTTAATAGGTGTGCGTTTATTTTTCTTCTCCAACGAATAGTGCACCTCGGGGTGAAGTTTCCCCTAGGTACAGATCCAGGATCACCTTCCCCTCCACAAATCATTAAGTTAACCATTAGTCAGGGAAATGCAAAACTGACTCAAGATCAGTGTCTAGGTGCAACTTCACCCTACACAGAGTGCATTACCTGCAGGTTGGAAAGGGTTTCTCTTTTACACGGTGCAGAGATGCACGTTTCTGAGTTTACCTGAAGGGTTACTGGAAGGGTGAAGGAGAGGATTGTTGGTATTTGTGGAGGGATGACAAAATGGAATGAAAGATTGATATGGTGGGAAGATGGATGGCTTCTGTCTTTATCACTCATCTCTGACACCCCATCTCTCTCTCTCTCTCTCTCTCTCTCTCTCTCTCTCTCTCTCTCTCTCTCTCTCTCTCTCTCTCTCTCTCTCTCTCTCTCTCTCTCTCTCTCTCTCTCTCTCTCTCTCTCTCTCTCTCTCTCTCTCTCTCTCTCTCTCTCTTCTCTCTCTCTTCTCTCTCTCTCTCCTCTCTCTCTCTCTCTCTCTCTGGTAGTTGGGATGACAGCAGTTCGGTCAGCAGCGGTCTCAGTGACACTGTAGATAACATCAGCACAGACGATCTGAACACGCCCACCTACCCTGCCATCACATCGTCACCACGCAAGAACAAGGCAGCCCAGGTACAGTACACCATGGAGTGTAAATGAAGGCAGTAGGCTTGTCCGAGCCTGAACAACCCATAGAGCCTATATCCTGTTTATTTTCTGATAAATGAACAAGAATAGAGTATATCCATGCTTCCAGACATTGAACTAACTGTGAGTAATGATACTGAAGCATCACTGTCTTCGCACTTGCTTCAATTAAAACAGGGACTTGTCTGTCATACTTTTTTGTGTATGTGTAACAATGAGGTATATCACTGTAGTCTGGAAATGAAGCTATTTACTTTGTTTTAATTGGCTTTCAAGAGAGAAAGCCAAGGAAATGTACAGCGGAACCCATTCCTTGTGTAGTGTTCAGGGAGCATGGTAAAAATAGCCAAGTATGTGTGCCTTGTGGAAACCTCAACAGATTGATCTCTTAAGAGACTGTTGGTGTGGTTAGTGAGGGGGGGTTCACCATCTGTCAGGTGGCTTACTCATACTGTATGTGTGTGTGTGTGTGTGTGTGTGTGTGTGTGTGTGTGTGTGTGTGTGTGTGTGTGTGTGTGTGTGTGTGTGTGTGTGTGTGTGTGTGTGTGTGTGTGTGTGTGGTTTTGTTTTGTTTTACTATCCTTGTGGGGACCAGAAGTCTTCATAATGATAGTAAAACAAGGAAAAAACCTGTTTTAGTGTTAGGGGTTAAGTTTAGGGTTATAATTAGGGGTTAGGGAAAATAGGATTTTGAAATGGAATACATGTTTTGGTCACCACAAGGATAGTAAAATAAAGGTGTGTGGGTTACTGACTGTCCCAGGCGGACACACACCAGCATGTGGAGCAGGAGGTCAGCAGCAGCTGGGCCGGAGCTGAAGATCTGAAGAAGGTAGACGAGGAGCTGGATGTCAGCATGGAGCCCGGCTCAAAGTGGAAGCCTTCCTCCTCCTCTGCCTCCTCGCCAGCGGGGCAGTGCGGTGAGGATCCCGGGCAGAAGACGGGCCTACCCATATCCCAGACTGGCTCCTGGAGGAGGGGTATGACTGCCCAGGTGGGCATCACGCCCCCCCGGACCAAAGGCACCAGCGCCACCCTAAAAACCCCTGGTAGGACCCGCCCTCCTCCTTCGACCTACTTCAGACCTTGCTTATTTCTTTCTACCATGGCCCTGTTGGAAAACTGTAGAAATAACTTCCTTCCTTTCTTGTTGTCTTGAGGTGAGCACAGATCTACAGTATAAGTGATTGTATCGGTGTATCCAAGGTTACCGCCGTATTACGTCCACCAATTCAGATCTGTGATTACTTCAAGGAAGGTAGGAAGGATGTATTTCTGACCTATTTGAACAGGGCCCATGTCTAACTGAGGATGGATGGTGGTGTAGATTATTCTCTGACTGGTCATTCATTCAATCAAACTGCCTGTCTGGTTGATATTAGGACCAGGAAATATCCATCCTAGCTTCATTTATAAGTGAATTTAATTTGTTGATGTGTTCCAGTTTGACATTGATTAGATAACAGGGTCAAAGATTTTGGCCAATCAGATTATTCATTAGGAAACCTGTGTCGTTGCCCTTCGAGGCCTTCGGTAATGTTTGTCGTTTCTCCGTTCTACTTTATCTTTTTCTCAATCGTGTTTTGGTTTGCTCAGCAAGTCTTCTCGTGTTTGGATTAGTATAGCTTTCTATTTTAGCTGAGCTTTGTGAAAAGAGTTGTAAAATGTTAGCGAAGTGTAAAGTCATTTGGCACACCTGCCCTGTAGCCCTACAGATGATGACGAAGATGAGTCCCATTATTTACCAATAAGCTGCGAGGTCTGTCTCCCCTCTGCTCGATCCTAGCTAAATTATTCCGTACCCCAGCAGTTTGCAGAGGGGAAGGTGTTTGCCAGCTTGTTAATGACTGGCCTTTGTATCGACAGGTAAAACTGATGATGCCAAGGCCTCAGAGAAATGCAAGGCCCCCTCTAAGACCGCTGGCATCCAGCGCTCGCCCTCCGACGCCGGCAAGAGCAGTGGCGACGAGGGAAAGAAACCCCCCTCGGGCATCGCCCGCCCCCCCACCACTGGGTCGTTCGGCTATAAAAAGATGGCCAGCCCCCCCTCCGGTGCCCTCATCACGTCCAGTGGTGCCACCCTGGCCAGTGGCTCCGCCACCCTGGGGAAGGTGCCCAAGTCTTCGGCTATCGGCAAGGGGACAGGAATCAGCGGAGGCCGTAAGACCAGCCTGGATGGCTCCCAGCCCCAGGACGATGGGGTGCTGATGGGCTGCGGAGGCTCCAAGGTGCCCCTCCAGTACCGCTCTCTGCCCCGGCCGGCCAAGTCCTCCAGTGGGGGTGTGGTGGGGCGCAGCGGCCACCGCTCCAGTTCCAGCAGCATCGATTCCAATGTCAGCTGCAAGTCGGCCGGAGGAACGGGGACCAAGCGAAGGGACGCTGGGAAGGTGGGCTCGGGGCGCTCGAGCCCCATCCCCATCACCATCAACCAGACGGACAAGGAGAAAGTGGCCGTGTCAGACCAGGACCCAGCAGGTTTATCCACCTCCCCCAAGTCCAGCCCCACCTCCACGGGCCAGTCTGGCCTCAGGCAACCAGGGTCCAAGTACCCGGACATTGCCTCACCCACCTTCCGCAGGTCAGTCAACACTGCTCACTTGGTTTCCCCTGCACTCATATAAGAGCTTGGTAGCCTAGCCAAGCAGCTGCCATTTTTCATCTCTATTATAAAGGTGGAGAGAGCTTGTTGTTCCCTAGGCACTCTCACCGACTGCGTGCTCGAGGCCACCACAGAATAATGAAGTGTTGTTTGTGAGGTACAATGTTGTTTCTCAGCTCCAAGATGCTATTGATAGATAGTGTTCATTGGTGCTGTCAGAATTACAGGTAGAGGTTCACTTCTTCTCTGAAGCGACGCAGAATCAGCATTCCAAAGTCTCATATTTATATATATTTATTTTTTTAGGTAATAAGGTAATAAGACACTAAATGATATCCCAGCACAGAAACATTGGTCTGAGTTTGTTCGTTGGGCTTTAGAGTCGGGGAGGCAAAGGTTGCCCCCTGCTGTTCGGTAGATGTCATCACAGAAACTGATGGCATTTCTCTCAAGATGAACGGTAGATGATTTGCCATTCAGGTCAGGCTAAACTGATTCACTGACAGTGAGAAAGCTATTCTGTTCGCGAACCCCTGTCTCATTGGTTAGGTGTGTCCGGACACGGCAGCGCTGTCCGACCTGTCTAGGCGCAGAGTGCATTTTTTATTTGTGCGTATACCCCTTAGAAAAAGGCACCTATTAATTGGGAGCCTGTTTGATGGCAGCCCCATGTCAGACACGACAGGAAGGACCTGTGAACAACATATGTGTTTCTGATTGACCAGATTGGCTGATTACATGCATGGAAAATAAATGGGGCAATGCTATGACCACAGCTGTCTGAATTAAAATCACTGGGAGCTCCGTCGTCTCAACTGTCACCCTATTCCTATAGGGCTCTGGTCTAAAGTAGTGTACTAAGTAGTGCAATATATAGGGAATAGTGCCATTTGGGATGCAGACATACTCTAACAGAGGCAGTAGGGAAGGTGTACTTCTTCATAGTGTCTATGAAGAAGAATATAGTAGGCTTATGAGATAGTTGCTAAAGGTGATGAAGATAGTGGAGGGGCAGTGTTGAGCGGAATGCTCCTATTTCCTTGGTGTATTTAAATAAATGTAATACTGTTCTATATCAAACAACCTAGTTCTGAACCTAGAGACTGAGTTTGTTCAGTCTATGAGGGGATCATGATTGCCATAGATAGTCTGTGAGTGAATGGAACCATCTCTTTCTCTCTCTCCCAGGTTGTTTGGCACCAAAGCCAGCAGCAAGGCCAGTACCCCAGGCACACCCGACTCAGGCAAGTGCCCCTCTGCGTTGGGCAGCCCTCATGGCACATTGGCGCGCCAGGCCAGCCTGGACTCTCCCTCCTCGGGCACGGGGAGCCTGGGCAGCGCGGGCGGGCAGAGCGGGGCTAGCAGCCCACTTTATGGCAAGGCCCCTGACCTGGGCACTGATTCGCCTGCCTCCAGCCCGGCGTCAGGCCTCTCGTTGCCCTCCAACGCCCGCCCCTGGCCCACCAACCTCAGCAGCTCCTCGGCATGCTCTGGCAGTAAGGACACACTGAGCTGCCAGAGCATGACCAGTCTGCACACCAGCTCCGAGTCCATTGACCTGCTGCTGGGGCACCACCACGGCCCCAAAGTCACCCGCACGGCCAGCGTCAAGTCCACGCTTTCTGAGGGGTGAGTCCCAATGTGGAACAACTCCATTAGGTTCCTGTGGGTAGTTTGTTTCAGAGCAGCGGGTGTAACATGTACATCAGTGGTGGCTGATGGGAAAAGATATTGTAATGGTTGGAATGAAGGGAACGATATCAAACACAGGGAAGCTACGTGTTTCACTCCGTTCCGTTATTCCATTCCAGCCATTACAATGAGCCCGTCCTCCTATATCTTATCACACCAGCCGTCTCTGACACACAGCCATCAATGTACAGACACTTTGAAAATGGACTTGTAGACTGTATGTATGGAATACAACATCATGCTCGTCCTGTCCTTTCAGTATAGCTCACTATTGTCATAGCAGTTTGTAATATTTCCTTCATTCACAGATCATTGTCTAAATTGAGAGTATCAAACTAACCCAAATGTTCGGTTTAATGTGTGCTTTCCGTATGTCTGTTTCTTGGGTAACGTTGACCATTGTAGTGATTGTCCTTTAGCATTCTCACTTTAGACAGTCTGTGTGTTCTATCAGTCAATAGATGTGAATTTAATCCATGGCATCATGATCGTTTAAATGTAGAATCTTAATTTGACCAGATTCTCACAGCAGGAAAATAATCCTCCAGCAAGTGGAAATGACAGACATTAGAAATTACAGACATTAAACCTCAAGTACAGTACACTACAAGATTGCATTTCCTGCTGTGCAACAACAGGGTGATCAAATTAAGATCCTACACCTGTAGGTAATTCTAATGTTTTTCGTTCTCTGTGTCTTAACAGCATGCCTCTTGACAGAAACACACTCCCCAAAAAGGGACTGAGGTAACTCATCACTCATGCGTTGTCCTTTTAGTATTTCCTTGTTTTGTCTTTTCATTCTCACAAGTTATTCATACATGTCTTTTTAACTGACAAAATCTCATGTTGTGTCGAATATCATGTTGGTGTAGGAAAGCAGTGTTACATAATGACGTTAGTATTTTGCTTGACATTTGTCTCAGGAAAGTGTGGCACCCTATTGGCACTCTATTCCCTATATATAGTGCCCTACTTTTGACCTGGGTCCATAGGGCTCTGCTCAAAAGAAGTGCACTATGGGATATGGTTCCATTTGGGATTCAGCCCCTATCACACCACCCTGCAACACCATTCACACCACCCTGCAACACCATTTACACTACCCTGCAACACCATTCACACCACCCTGCAACACCATTCACACCACCCTGCAACACCATTCACACCACCCTGCAACACCATTCACACCACCCTGCAACACCATTCACACCACCCTGCAACACCATTCACACCACCCTGCAACACCATTCACACCACCCTGCAACAAATGGCTTTTTCTACCCAACTACTCTGTCTTCAAAAAGCACTGCAACAAGTCCAGGCTCCTGCCCAGGGTTTGATATTTGTCTTTATTAGACTGCAGTAGAGAGTGAATCTCTACCTTGAGTAGGAGTTCTGCAACCTTTTATAATTCACTGCATGTAATGCTAAGGGGATGTTTGACACAGAAAGAACACGTATTTCCTTTTACCTGTACTTTCACAGCAGGCGTGGAGGCATTTTCCCTTCAGAAGTTTATTTCTATTGATCTCAGAAGCCACTCAGCAGTTTAGGACTGGGTTGTATTTCTTGTCCCTGTCTTTTTTTCTAGCCCAGAGGGATTCAAAGCAACAAATTGCCTTTTTTTCTAGCCCAGAGGGATTCAAAGCAACAAATTGCCTTTTTTCAAGTCAGATAATAGCTAAATGATTATGATATTCATGTGTCCAATGCTCAGTTTTTTAAATGCACATTAAGCAGACTTCAAAACATACTCTGATTGGGGCATTCTCTCCTCTGAACTCCAAGTGGAATTCAAAATCAATGGACAATTCTGTGCAAAATAGGCAATTTGATTTGAAGTTGAACATGCAGACATGTGCACATGATATATCATTCAATACCTTTTACTGTCATTAGATGTCAATCAGAGTACCTTTCTTCATCTGAAAGAATTCAGAGTGGGGTTTTAGTATGACAGACAGTCTGTTATGAGCTTCAGTGTTGAAAGGATGAGCTTGAACTCAATTATCTTCCTTTAAGGATTAAACATGGCTGCCTATCAATCATTTAGATAACTCTTCCCCCTGCTAGGAACCGCTAGAGATGAGGAGAGTAAAGAATGTCAGTGTCTTTGACCGTGTGTGTGTGTGTGTGTGTGTGTGTGTGTGTGTGTGTGTGTGTGTGTGTGTGTGTGCATGCTTGCACATTGGTGGGATGGGTGGCTGTGCCTGTGTGTGGGTGGATGCATGTGTGTGTGTCTGTGTCCACAGTGCTTGACTTGGGCCGGAACACACCAGAACTCTTCCACCTCCCTCCAACGTTATACTGCTTGAGGTCTAGCACCTCTTTTAGAATATTGACTTAATTATATTGTGGCGTTTCTGCATCTATATATAAACAGAGTACCGGCACTTATATATAAGCAGAGTGCCGGCACCTATTTTAGTCAAAGTCAAGCACTGTGTGTACGTATATAACTATGCATGAGTTAGTGACTATATTTGTCACCACACTCAGTCATGTGATATGTAGATAATACAGTTGCATGGTTCAATAGACGCCATGTTGAATCAGTGGTGCCACTAGTTGACGTGTACCACGTCCTCTCTAGGTACCCTCCCTCGTCCAGACAGACGTCCCATGAGGAGGGGAAGGAGTGGCTGCGTTCTCACTCCACTGGAGGGTTACAGGACACGGGGAGTCAGTCCCCTCTCTCCCCCCCTGGAGTTGCATGCACAAGCACTGGAAAATACCACTACTCCAACCTGCGTAAGCCCTACTCCAAATACCACTACTCCAACCTGCGTAAGCACTACTCCAAATACCACTACTCCAACCTGCTTAAGCCCTACTCCAAATACCACTACTCCAACCTGCGTAAGCCCTACTCCAAATACCACTACTCCAACCTGCGTGAGCACTACTCCAAAAACCTCTACTCCAACCTGCGTAAGCCCTACTTCAAATACCACTACTCCAAATTGCGTAAGCCCTACTCCAAATACCACTACTCCAACCTGCGTAAGCCCTACTCCAAATACCACTACTCCAACCTGCGTAAGCCCTACTCCAAATACCACTACTCCAACCTGCGTAAGCACTACTCCAAATACCACTACTCCAACCTGCATAAGCACTACTCCAAATACCACTACTCCAACCTGCGTAAGCACTACTCCAAATACCACTACTCCAACCTGCGTAAGCCCTACTCCAAATACCACTACTCCAACCTGCGTAAGCACTACTCCAAATACCACTACTCCAACCTGCGTAAGCCCTACTCCAAATACCACTACTCCAACCTGCGTAAGCCCTACTCCAAATACCACTACTCCAACCTGCGTAAGCCCTACTCCAAATACCACTACTCCAACCTGCGTAAGCACTACTCCAGATACCACTACTCCAACCTGCGTAAGCACTACTCCAAATACCACTACTCCAACCTGCGTAAGCCCTACTCCAAATACCACTACTCCAACCTGCGTAAGCACTACTCCAAATACCACTACTCCAACCTGCATAAGCACTACTCCAAATACCACTACTCCAACCTGCGTAAGCACTACTCCAAATACCACTACTCCAACCTGCGTAAGCCCTACTCCAAATACCACTACTCCAACCTGCGTAAGCACTACTCCAAATACCACTACTCCAACCTGCGTAAGCACTACTCCAAATACCACTACTCCAACCTGCGTAAGCACTACTCCAAATACCACTACTCCAACCTGCGTAAGCACTACTCCAAATACCATTACTTCAACCTGCGTAAGCACTACTCCAAATACCACTAATCCAAATGCCACTACTCCAAATACCACTAATCCAAATGCCACTACTCCAAATACCACTACTCCAACCTGCGTAAGCCCTACTCCAAATGCCACTACTCCAAATGCCACTACTCCAACCTGCGTAAGTCCTACTTCAACTACCACTACTCCAACCTGCGTAAGCCCTACTCCAAATACTACTATTCCAACCTGCGTAAGCCCTACTTCAAATACTACTATTCCAACCTGCGTAAGCCCTACTTCAAATACTACTATTCCAACCTGCGTAAGCCCTACTTCAAATACTACTATTCCAACCTGCGTAAGCCCTACTCCAAATACCACTACTCCAACCTGCGTAAGCCCTACTTCAAATACTACTATTCCAACCTGCGTAAGCCCTACTTCAAATACTACTATTCCAACCTGCGTAAGCCCTACTTCAAATACTACTATTCCAACCTGCGTAAGCCCCACTTCAAATACTACTATTCCAACTAAGCCCTACCAAATACTACTATTCCAACCTGCGTAAGCCCTACTTCAAATACTACTATTCCAACCTGCGTAAGCCCTACTTCAAATACTACTATTCCAAATACCAAATACTACTATTCCAACCTGCGTAAGCCGTACTCCAAATACTACTATTCCAACCTGCGTAAGCCCTACTTCAAATACTACTATTCCAACCTGCGTAAGCCCTACTTCAAATACTACTATTCCAACCTGCGTAAGCCTTACTTCAAATACTACTATTCCAACCTCGTAAGCCTACTCCAAATACTACTATTCCAACCTGCGTAAGCCCTACTTCAAATACTACTATTCCAACCTGCGTAAGCCCTACTTCAAATACTACTATTCCAACCTGCGTAAGCCCTACTTCAAATACTACTATTCCAATAAGCCCTACTCCAAATACCACTTCCAACCTGCGTAAGCCCTACTTCAAATACTACTATTCCAACCTGCGTAAGCCCTACTTCAAATACTACTATTCCAACCTGCGTAAGCCCTACTTCAAATACTACTATTCCAACCTGCGTAAGCCCTACTTCAAATACTACTATTCCAACCTGCGTAAGCCCTACTTCAAATACTACTATTCCAACCTGCGTAAGCCCTACTTCAAATACTACTATTCCAACCTGCGTAAGCCCTACTTCAAATACTACTATTCCAACCTGCGTAAGCCGTACTCCAAATACCACTACTCCAACCTGCGTAAGCACTCCTCCAAATACCACTACTCCAACCTGCGTAAGCACTCCTCCAAATACCACTACTCTAAATACCACTACTCCAAATACCACTACTCCAACCTGTTTGTGCGTGTGTGTTTTCTCCCCCAGTGAGCCCCACCAACCTGTCACCCTACAACCTGCCAGGACCCAGCAGTATGAGTCGCTCCAACAGCATCCCTGCCCAGGACTCCTTTGACCTGTATGGAGAATCCCACCTGGGGGGCAGCGCCACCTCTCTGGAGGACAGACCCCGGGGCATGAGCCGCTCTGGCTCCTTCAGGGACAGCACCGATGAAGGTAGGCCCAGACTGTGGTCCTATATATGCATTGTATATGCATTGTATATATTAATAACTTGTCTGTGGGACGCTGCTTAGACCAAGAAGAAGTGATAGTCAGGGTTGAGTTCTCAGACTGAAGCTCAAAATGCACTGGACTAGGAACCCGGCTTTTTCTGCTTCTCTTTAAATTGGTGTTTCAGTTAACATTTTGGTAACGTGACGGTGCCACTTGAAAGTAATGTTACTAGTCAATGACTAGGCCCTTTGAATTATCCAAACAAGTACTTCATTCGTACACAGCCACACATATGCCATTAGAATATGTTACTTTTACCTGCAGATGAGATGGTGCTATTTATAGGACCACAGGTTATGTTCTCTTAATTCCTCTTCCTCACTCGCTCTCACGCTCTCTCGTTCTCTCACTCGCTCTCACTCTCGCTCTCTCTCTGTCTCTCTCTAGTCCATGGATCCTCACTGTCGCTGGTCTCCAGCACCTCGTCCCTGTACTCTGCGGTAAGTTGCATTGTTTTCTCCAAACACACAAACAAACATTTAGACAATCATGCTTATGGCAGCCATGGGTGCTGTGTGTGATCCCGGTTAATTGGTGTCATTAGCCTAAAATTATTTCAGGAGACATTATGTAATACATTTTTCAGCAAACGACAGCCCTGCCACTTTTTTGCTATACGGCTGGAGAAATGTAACCACTCTCAAAATCAAAGATTGTGTTTTGGATGCAAGGACAGAGTTCATGAAATCAGAGTAATATTTTTGAAACATATTTGTGGTTATGATGGGGTAGAACAGTTGCACTTTATAAGTTACATTCTTCAATAATAGATAGGTGTACGAATTGCTTTATAAACTGGGTGGTTCAAGCCCTGAATGCTGATTGGCTGACAGCCGTGGTATATGAGACTGTATACCACAGGAATGACAAAACATTTATTTTTACTGCTCTAATTATGTTGGAAACCAGTTTATAATAGCAATAAGACACCTCGGGGGTTTGTGGCATATGGCCAATATACCACGGCTAAGGGCTGTGTCCAGGCACTCCAGGCACGCATTGCGTCTTGCCTATGAACAGTCCTTAGCCGTAGTATATTGGCCATATACCACACCTCCTCGGACCTTAATACTTAAATATATCATACATGTTTATATTTAGGCAGTGCATCCAAGGTGATATAGGCAAATTCAAGCTTGGTGAAGGTGTGGATTTTTGGGGGCAAAAGGCAACACTCCAGCTGCAGTCAAACTCAATGAGAAGACAGATCAGTTGAGGAAGATAATCAATTACTGGCGCTCTCCACCTTATTCCTCCCCAGCAGAAAGTTCTAGAAAGGCCTTGAGAGGAGTTTAGACGTTCACTGTTTTCAGAGACTTGTTCTGAAAGTCTTCCTATGGGGCAGAAAGACAGCAAGCAGTTATTGTTTATTCTTCATTTCATTGTGTCGATGTTTGGTTGTGTTCATATTTTAATTGTAATTTCATGTTTATTTGTTTACATTACTATAATATTTATGTCATTTATGATTTGAATTTCATCATACTTTTCTGTTTGCTATTTTATCATTTCTTCTCATCTTTGGCATTATCTAGTCATCAGTTTTGTTTAATCTCATCTGTTATCACTCAACACCTGGGGCGTGTTCAGTAGGCAGAAAACGTTGTGAAACGGGGAGGTACTATTTCAGCCTGTCCTATGAGAAACGTTTGTTTTCGTTTTCCGTTGCAAAGCGTTTTGCTGCGATGCGCCCTAATGAGCACGACCCTGAAAAACACGACTGACAAAGAGCAATTTTATTCAAATCTCCTACGAAGAACACTATGATAAAAGTATCATGACACATTTTCCCAAAGTCATTACAACAACAATCATTCAGCCCAACAATATAAAGATAGACAAAACATATAGATGTCAATCAAAAGGCCATAGATGATAACCAATGAGAATGCTTGGCTTACACAAAAGTTTGGCACCCTGTTTTCAGGGCAGTGCAAAGTGTTGAGTTGCCATGGTTTCCCATTGCAGCAGCTTGAACCCACGTTTTCTTACTTCCAGGTTCTTTCCTTTCTGGCCAAGGTAAAGACTATGATGCTGTCAGCTATGATCTCTCCACACCACACAGACAACGTGTTTGTATGCCCACCACATGCTCTGATGCTGGTTGAATGTGGCAGATGTTCACACAGGTTTTTGGTTGGTGTGTGAAAAAAAACAACCAATGCTACTTGTGTGCAATGTTACCAGTGTGTATATATTGCAATACATACATACAATGTATTATGTTAATTATCCCTGCCACATCGATTACATATGACTTGATTGGCCAAAATCAAACGTTGTGTAAGTTCTTAGTACAGTCTGACCTGACTTGAAATGACACCACAGTCAACGATTTCCCAACACACGCAATAACATCTGCTAAATATGTGTATGTGACCAATAACATTTGATTTGATTTAATTTGATGCATCAAGAGCTGCCTTAGCATTTGCTTTCACTTCCGGGCGTCATCTATGGCCTTCTGGCTCCTGCATCATACTCCATCAAAAGCTCAACCCCAATGATCTACTCATTATGACAATGGGCATTCATTACATCCATAAAGACGCTGTCAGAAGTGAATCATTGTTCATACAACGTGGCTTATTCCTGCACATCTTAACGACATGTCTTCTCTCCCAAACAGACAGAGGAAAAGGCACATTCTGAGGTAAGTGGCTTGGCTTGGTGAGGGACAAAATGTCTCCTGTCTGTCTGACTGGTCTCTGTCTGGTCTATCTAATCTCTGTCTGGTCGTCTGGTCTGTCTGTCTCGTCTGTCTGTCTGTCTGTCTGTCTGTTTAGTCTGTCTGTCTGTCTGTCTGGTCAGTGTCTGTCTGTCTGTCTGTCTGGTCAGTGTCTGTTTGGTCTGTCTGTCTGGTCAGTGTCTGTTTGGTCTGTCTGTCTGGTCAGTGTCTGTCTGGTCTGTCTGTCTGGTCAGTGTCTGTCTGGTCTGTCTGTCTGTTTAGTCTGTCTGTCTGGTCCATCAGGTCAGTCTCTCTGTTTGTCAGTCTGTCTGGTCTTGTCTGTCTGTCTCTCTGGTCTGTCTGGTCAGTCTCTCTGTTTTTCTGCCTGGTCTGGTCTTGTCTGTCTATCTGGTCTGGTCTTGTCTGTCTGTCTCTCTGGTCTGTGTTTGTCTGCCTGGTCTGGTCTGGTCTGTCTGGTCTGGTCTGTCTGGTTTGGTCTGTCTGTCTCTCTGGTCTATCTGGTCTGTCTGGTCAGTCTCTCTGTTTGTCTATATGGTCTGTCTGGTCTGGTCTGCCTGGTCTGGTCTGTCTGGTTTGGTCTGTCTGGTCTGGTCTGCCTGGTCTGGTCTGTCTGGTTTGGTCTGTCTGTCTCTCTGGTCTGTCTGGTCAGTCTCTCTGTTTGTCTATATAGTCTGTCTCTCTGGTCTGTCCTGTCTGGTCTTGTCTGTCTCTCTGGTCTCTCTGTTTGTCTATCTAGTCTGTCTCTCTGGTCTGTCTGGTCTGGTCCGGTCAGATCTCCATAATGAAAGATAACAATCAAAGCACGAGCAGTGATATATGTATCCACTTTGTCCAAAATCAGGTTCTGGTCTATCAGTGGCAGACCTGAACATAAAACTTGTTTATATAACCTTGGACTTGGTGTCCAAGTCAAATCTCTTTGACCCTATGGTGCATTGCTTGTCATTGGCCAGTCTTTTAAACAACCAGGCATTTGAATAGAACCAAACAGCACTTTGACTTGATCTTTACCACACGTCATGCTGACAGTCATGGACAAACATCATCAATACACCCTACTGTATATCCTTCTCTGTGGTTTCACTTCACACCCTATTCAGTTATCACTGGCTTTTCTTTCATTACAATGACTTCCTGTTTCTGTTTGCGCCCTACATGAACACGTTAGTTAAAGCCCACAGGTATAATGCTTTATTACTTGTTAAAACCATGGTTGAGTCTTTTTAAATGCATTATACCAGTCAGGTTTAAGGAAAGTGTTACCAAAGTGACAACTACCCTAATGTGTTTAGATGCTTGTACACGTTTTCCCCTTTTTTATTGGCTAATTTGTCCAAGACTGTACTGTTTCTATGTGTGAGAGATTGCCTTATGCCTTATTGGCTACTGGTTTAAACTGCTAACGGTGAGGAAACATGCTGCTTTGTCATCATCGTAACAGATATCTCTCTCACCATATCTTCTGTTTGGACTAAGCATGCATCATAGAGTTAATTATATTCTTCTCTTTTCAATCAAGGGTCAAACAGGCCAAAATACCACGGTAATCCCCCACTTACGTTCACACTTACATTCACCCCATTGTTTTATACTGTGGCAATGAGACAGACTTTACATCAATGTTTTCAAATGGATGTTTACTAGGCAGCTGGTACAACAGATTTTGGATTTGCATTTAAAAGGATGGAATCGGAAGATAGGCATGCTCTGTTGTATTTTCAATCAGTCCTGTTTTTTTAGGAGAGACGTGATCGTCATGGTAATCTGTTATTTTTTCCCCCACCCAAACAGCAAATCAGGAAGCTGCGACGAGAGCTGGACGCCTCCCAGGAAAAGGTTGCGACCCTCACATCTCAGCTGTCTGCCAATGTAAGTGCCTCTTACTTCAACAAACACTGAGCAGTCAAAACGTCTGCCTTTGCCAAACCCTTGAATGTAAATCAGTCTAGACACCCACTAATTCCCTTTCTCTCTCTGACTCAAAGGTTTCTGAAGCTTCTGATGAAATGTTTTGAAGTCTGGGTTGTTGTTTTTTTCAAACACGGCTCGAATATGCGGCTTGTTTACCGGGAATTGTCCTGCGAAGCGGGTCTCATCATGTGGGGCAGCAATATAGAGCGGCCTAGCAAGAACATGCAGATTCAGCAAAACAGAGAGAGGGGGAAAGTGGGGGCTTGTGAGCCCAGTTTGGAGGGAGGAAGTGTATTATACAGAGTGAGAGAGAACCCTGAGAACCCAAAGCCTATCAGGTCTCTGTGGAGAGATGGGCGTTCCTGTCTCTCTCTCAGTGCTGGGCCCTGCGTGAAGTGTCTGATCAAGTGCGAGGCTGACAGGGTCTTCACCAGGGTCTCTGACTTTGATCGAGGAGTTATACATCTCCAGGCACTAAGGCACCACACTGCCAAGTAACTTCCAACTAGCTTTTGTGTTCACTGTGTGACTCATACAGACCCCAGATGTCTTTGTAGAAAAGTTGCATTGTTTAATATATGAGAAAGCTTTTTTTAGATGCCTTTGTGTATATATACTGAACAAAAATATAAATGCATCGGTGTTGGTCCCATGTTTCATGAGCTGAAATAAAAGATCCCAGACATTTTCCACACGCACAAATAACTTATTTCTCTCTAATTTATTGAGCAAATCTGTTTACATCCCTGTTAGTGGGCATTTTTCCTTTGCCAAGACAATCCATCCACCTGACAGGTGTGGCATATCAAGAAGTTGATTAAACAGCATAATCATTACACAGGTGCACCTTGTGCTGGGGACAATAAAAGGCCACTCTAAAATGTGCAGTTTTGTCACACAATACAATGCCACGTATACTACCGTTCAAAAGTTTGGGGTCACTTGGAAATGTCCTTGTTTTTGAAAGAAAAGCACATTTTTTTTGTCCATTTTTAAAATAACATCAAATTGATCAGAAATACAGTGTAGACATTTTTTATGTTATAAATGACTATTGTACCTGGAAACGGCAGATTTTTAATGGAATATCTACATAGGTGTACAGAGGCCCATTATCAGCAACCATCACTCCTTTGTCCCAATGGCACGTTGTGTTAGCTAATCCAAGTTTAGCATTTTAAAAGGCTAATTGATCATTGGAAAACCCTTTTGCAATTATGTTAGCACAGCTGAAAACCTTTTTAGCCTTTTAAAATGATAAACTTGGATATCCACCAGAGCTGTTGCCAGAGAATTGAACATTCATTTATCTACTATACATTGCCTCCAACGTCGTTGTAGAGAATTTGGCAGCACGTCCAACCGGCCTCACAACCGCAGACCACCTGTAACCACGCCAGCCCAGGACCTCCACATCTGGCTTATTCACCTGCGGAATCGTCTGAAACCAGCCACCCGGACAGCTGATGAAACTGAGGAGTATTTCTGTCTGTAATAAAGCCCTTTTGTGGGGTAAAACTCATTCTGATTGGCTGGGCCTGGTTCCCCAGTGGGTGGACCTATGCCCACTCATGCCAAGAGTGTACAAAGCTGTCATCAAGACAAAGGGTGGCTACTTTGAAGAATCTGGTTACTACATGATTCCATGTGTGTTATTTCATAGTTTTGATGTCTTCACTATTATTCTACAATGTAGAAAATAGTACAAATAAAGAAAACCCTTGAATATATATATATATTACCTCATGCCTTTCCTGGGCTCCTGATCCCAATCTGTACCAGTAGCGTCATCCCCACCAGACCCTTACACTCTCTCTGGTACTGGATGGTGTCTGGTACCGGATGGTGTCTGGTACCGGATGGTGTCTGGTACCGGATGGTGTCTGGTACCGGATGGTGTCTGGTACCGGATGGTGTCTGGTACCCAAGCTTCATGGCCCATGCTGTGCATTGGAACAACATTTCTCTCCGGAGACTCCAGTGGATGAAACATGCACTGCAGCATTGATTAAGGCAGCGTTTCAGGTGCTGTAATCTGATTTGTCTGGGAGAGATACTGCATCTTCAGCAGGTGCATACTGTATGTTTGCAGTCATGTTCTCCTGAATGGCTGATTTAAATATAAATCCCACTTAGAGAGAGGCACTGTTTTGTCATTGAACGAATGAGAAGAGCTGTGAGTGTGGTGTCTGCTGATTGATGTCATCACAGATTGACCCTAATCACATTTACAATCCAGTCATTTAGCAGACGCTCTTATCCAGAGCCACTTACAGTAGTGTGCATACATTTTCATACTTGTCCCCTGTGGGAATCAAACCCGCAACCCTGGAGTTGCAGGCGCTGTGCTCCAGCAGCTGAGCTGTACGGGACACTAATGGACTGTATGTAAGACGCTCATTTACTGTATCTGCTCACTGCCTATGTAATATGTTAACATGGAAATTAATATTTTGACCTTTTTGGAATAAGGAATATTTTTAATAAAGGACTATTCATTGTGTCACCTTCAGCATGGTCCTAGCAGGTCAGTCTGTCCTGATTTGTAGCTAAAATGGCCGCCACATCAGGCACACAGTTGTATGTGTGTAGTCACATATGGTTAGAGAAGCTCTCCCACGTCCACGTCAATCTATTTCATGTTTGTTTGGGTTTTCTTTGATTAGAACAGAGCCGAATGAGGAAAACCCAGCATCCTGGAAAAAGGATTTAAAAGAACGTTGTAGAAGCGTCTTGGTATTGTACTGTGAGGTTTTTATTTTCTCCTCAGAAGAGATTCCATTCCTTGCCTTGGCTGTCATTAAAGTGGGTTTAAGAGGTGGGTTTATATATCTGCTCTCTACTTACCTACCTACCTTACCCTAATTCTCCTTCCTTTACCCTCTGTCACTCTCTCTGTTTCCTTTCCCTCTCACTCCTTTCTCTCCCCTCTAGATTGCCCTCCCTCTCTCTCTTATCCCCTCCCCTCTACCTCTTTTTGTCCCTTTCTCTTTGGGGATTTGGGAATTAGTATATCTAGCCGTCTGTGCTGGCTTGTTCTACAGTATTCATGCTGCTGTGTGTGTGTGTGGATGGGTAGAGCAGAGAGGGCTCTGAGGATGGCGTCGACACTGGGCAGCAGCAGTAGTAGTAGGGGCAGCTCCCTGGCCGGTTCGCTGGTCTGGCCACCCCTCAACCACTACCCCGGCTCCCAACAGAGGCCCCAGGGCAGGGGTCGCAAGGCCAAAGGCCAGCCGCGAGATGCGTGGAAAGCTTCACAGCCCTACCCACAGGGCGGACAGGTGGGCAGCCGCGGTGGGTGTATGTCACATGATGCAGTGGGCTGATGGGATTGGATGGATGACATTTTGCAAAGGTTATATGCAATTCAGCCAGAGAGGAGAGAAGAGGACCAATATGGTGGTGTTGGCTTATTGGTGTAGGACTGTGATTACTGTGTGGCTCCTCCGCCCTGTTGAGCTGAGATTTTCTTATCTGTGGGCACGCTGCCTGGCTCTGTGTGACTCACTGGTCCTGACAGGTGTCTGAGGCTCCATGCTGTGGAGTTGCGTGGGTGTGAGCTCACACTGTTCTGTCTGTTTCTCTCTCTGTCACACACATGCACACACACAATTACTATTCTTGTATTTTCTAGGTGAGGACTTATCACCCCCGCCCCACACACACACACACACACACACACACTATCCCTCACAGTGCTATCCCATTTTCATGGAGCTTTACTTCCATCAGGCTCAGTGCAGCAGATGGTGTCATGCTGCTAAACATTTGGCACCCTTCAGTTTGTCGCCTGTGTTTCTTCAGGTGAAAAAATAACTCTGGCGCCGTTAAAGCAATGCTAAACCTTCCCTGACCTGTGTACAAGAAGATATGCCCACTTTTCACTTTGCTTTAGGTCTGGGTTCAGCTGTGCTTTTGTGCATGTCACCAGTTGGCTGTGAAAATCAGTCCTAATCATGGATGTTGTTGCTGCTGTTGTCTTCAGAGAAAGTGAAGGTTCCCAGCTTTCAGAAGAGCAGACGTGGTGTAGCTCCCACTTCTTCTGTAGCACAAGTTCTGTACGTCTTCTCTGGACCTCATGTTTTAACTTCCAGTCCATAACATCAAAGCTCCCACCCTGGACCAGTGGGGGAGTGGGTAGCATGCAGCAGGCTCCGCGTTGCCGTGGTAAAGTGCAAGCTGTAACTAGTGGGAATGTTCAGAGTGTGTTGGTTCAGATACAGAAATAAACATGATCGTCCAGCCAGTCAGTCAGCGCTGGTGGTTCAACAGAGGGATGACTTGACTCAGTCTATCAGAGCTGAGGGTCCCTGGGGAGAGGGATGACTTGACTCAGTCTATCAGAGCTGAGGGTCCCTGGGGAGAGGGATGACTTGACTCAGTCTATCAGAGCTGAGGGTCCCTGGGGAGAGGGATGACTTGACTCAGTCTATCAGAGCTGAGGGTCCCTAGGGAGAGGGATGACTTGACTCAGTCTATCAGAGCTGAGGGTCCCTAGGGAGAGGGATGACTTGACTCAGTCTATCAGAGCTGAGGGTCCCTAGGGAGAGGGATGACTTGACTCAGTCTATCAGAGCTGAGGGTCCCTGGGAAGAGGGGAGACTCATGAGAAACACGAGGGGACATGAAGAGGGCGAGAGAGAGAAATAGCCTACACCCTCAGGTCGCATCGATTCTTCTCCTATATGTTTAAGTGGCTATCTAACAATGGATTTTCCACACTGTGTGCTCAATGTGTGTTTGTGGGTCATCTTGAATCCACCTGGTGAAAAGGTTGTTCCACCTACAGAGAATGGTATATTTATAGGACTTCAGGAAAATGTGACAGAAAATGTGCAAATGTAACATTGTCTCTTCATGCCTACTTTAATGACCCGTCCAGTGCTTTTGTTGTCGGTGTTGAACTCTGACCTCTGTGTTGGCAGGCTCACCTGGTGGCAGCCTTTGAGAAGAGCCTGGGGAACATGACCTGTCGCCTAACAAGCCTCACCATGACAGCTGAGCAAAAGGTACGTGCCTCTTTCTGCTGCTGCTTTCCACCGCTACCAAATACCTTCTCATGTATGAAGTCGCAGCTTTAGTGTTTCATCGTCTCTGAGAAGTCTGCCTGTTTGTGCACATCACTGTTAATCCATGGTTCTTTACACTTTACAATAACAGTAACTTATAGAGGTGTTATAGAGCATTCATAAGGTCTTCATAAGCACCACATAACGTACCCTAAATCATTTAGAATCATCCTGTGTCGTGCCCATGGCACATTTACCACGCTTTATACAGCATGACTTGTTCTTATGAATGATTTCTGTATAGACCTCTTGTTGAAGGCTTCATTACGTTAGACGCTATGTTAAAGGACAATTCCACCCAAAAAACTGTCTTTTGGTATTTGTTTCATTAGTCCATTGTCATATGATGCAAAACTCATGATGCAGGGATGGTTTCTGTATTCTTAAAGTTAACTATCTTCACAACTTTATTGCTGACAAGCAAAACATTTTGGGACTATGTCAACGATGGACTAATGAAACAAATACCAAAAGATTGTTTTTAGGTGGTTTTCCTTTAAGTTTAGTGTGGGACCTTTTCCACTCTTACTTGAAGATGTAGCTTGTCACACATGTATCCTAATCCAGGACATTGGTTTCGCTCCATACTCTGCAGAGTTATTTCTTCAGGGGCGTGTACTGAATGATGCTATACTCATAGACAGATGTCAGACCACATTAGAGATGACAGAAGTGTTTGTTACGGGTTCGTAATTGGCAGCGGTTGAGTGGGATTAGGGTCTGGGAGAAGAACCCAGATAGGGTAACGTCATCCAGCTCTAAAACCAGGATCAGTGAAAGAATGGTGCATGTGTTGTAAATGTAAAGCCGTCCTTGTGATGAAACGTGAGCGTTTCCGCCTGTCCACCCGCTCGTGGAAACCCTACTCATAACATTGACGAGCTGTGGCAGCCCTAATCCTGGATAAATTAAACCAGAGATTCTAGAGGGACGTCTTTGTTAAGCAAGCCGCCTGCGCCCTCCCAACTTTTAATTAAGACTGAAACCCTATCACAAGCCCACAGTGGTTTTGGGGGAATTGGAGCGCTGTTGCCTTATATCTAATCATGTGGGTTTAATAGAGGAGCCGTGTAGGTTTTATCCAAGCAGGTGGGGCGGAGGGTAAAACTCTATTGCCAAACCTTATCTTCTTAAACCTGCTTATGGTCTATATCTGTGTGCTTTTGAGGCAGGAATATTTGACTGAGTTATTTGGATTGAGAATTGAGAGAATAGTGCCCCTGGCCGAAATGAAGGGTAGACCGTTAGAGATTTAGAGGCAGAAATCAAGATGTTTCTCTTTCAACAGGATTAGTGAACAAAAAGGTCTATTCAAGATCCACCTAAAGCACATTTGTTATTTTTTGGGGACTCCAAATGGTGTTTCTGCAGTATATCTATAATCAAGCAATCAAATTGTTTTCAATTGTGCAGTTTGGTATTGTCTGTGGTGTGGTGGTGCTGTGGAGATTGGTATGGTCTGTGGTGTGGAGGTTGGTATGGTCTGTGGTGTGGTGGTGCTGTGGAGGTTGGTATGGTCTGTGGTGTGGTGGTGCTGTGCAGGTTGGTATTGTCTGTGGTGTGGTGGTGCTGTGCAGGTTGGTATTGTCTGTGGTGTGGTGGTGCTGTGCAGGTTGGTATTGTCTGTGGTGTGGTGGTGCTGTGGAGGTTGGTATGGTCTGTGGTGTGGTGGTGCTGTGGAGGTTGGTATGGTCTGTGGTGTGGTGGAGGTTGGTATGGTCTGTGGTGTGGTGGTGCTGTGGAGGTTGGTATGGTCTGTGGTGTGGTGGTGCTGTGTAGGTTGGTATTGTCTGTGGTGTGGTGGTGCTGTGGAGGTTGGTATGGTCTGTGGTGTGGTGGTGCTGTGGAGGTTGGTATTGTCCGTGGTGTGGTGGTGCTGTGCAGGTTGGTATTGTCTGTGGTGTGGTGGTGCTGTGCAGGTTGGTATTGTCTGTGGTGTGGTGGTGCTGTGCAGGTTGGTATTGTCTGTGGTGTGGTGGTGCTGTGGAGGTTGGTATTGTCTGTGGTGTGGTGGTGCTGTGGAGGTTGGTATGGTCTGTGGTGTGGTGGTGCTGTGGAGGTTGGTATGGTCTGTGGTGTGGTGGAGGTTGGTATGGTCTGTGGTGTGGTGGTGCTGTGGAGGTTGGTATGGTCTGTGGTGTGGTGGTGCTGTGTGGAGGTTGGTATTGTCTGTGGTGTGGTGGTGCTGTGGAGGTTGGTATGGTCTGTGGTGTGGTGGTGCTGTGGAGGTTGGTGTGGTGTGGTGGTGCTGTGGAGGTTGGTATTGTCTGTGGTGTGGTGGTGCTGTGGAGGTTGGTATGGTCTGTGGTGGTGTGGTGGTGCTGTGGAGGTTGGTATGGTCTGTGGTGTGGTGGTGCGGTGGAGGTTGGTATTGTCTGTGGTGTGGTGGTGCTGTGGAGGTTGGTATTGTCTGTGGTGTGGTGGTGCTATGGAGGTTGGTATGGGGTGTAGTGGTGCTGTGGAGGTTGGTATTGTCTGTGGTGTGGTGGTGCTGTGGAGGTTGGTATTGTCTGTGGTGTGGTGGTGCTGTGGAGATTGATATGGTCTGTGGTGTGGTGGTGCTGTGGAGGTTGGTATGGGGTGTGGTGGTGCTGTGGAGATTGATATGGTCTGTGATGTGGTGGTGCTGTGGAGGTTGGTATGGGGTGTGGTGGTGCTGTGGAGGTTGGTATGGTCTGTGATGTGGTGGTGCTGTGGAGGTTGGTATGGTCTGTGGTGTGGTGGTGCTGTGGAGGTTGGTATGGTCTGTGGTGCTGTGGAGGTTGATCTGTGGCGCTGCTTCTCTTCCCTCAGGAGTCGGAGCTGGCTGAGCTGAGAGAGACCATCGAGGCGCTGAAAGCCCAGAACACAGACGCCCAGACAGCCATCCAAGTGGCCCTCAACGGCCCCGACCACCTACACAAAGGTAGCGCCGCCAGAGGAGAACACTCCATATGCGCTTTAGTGTGGGCAAGAACCGCACCTCTTCCTCTTGATCGACCCACACATTTCAAACTCTGTCCCTCTTTACTCATGAGAGCAGCCATACACCACTCTAGAATGTTCAGAGCAGCCATACACCACTCTACAATGTTCAGAGCAGCCATACACCACTCTAGAAGAGAGCAGCCATACACACTCCGAGCAGCCATACTCTAGAATGTTCAGAGCAGCCATACACCACTCTAGAATGTTCAGAGCAGCCATACACCACTCTAGAATGTTCAGAGCAGCCATACACCACTCTAGAATGTTCAGAGCAGCCATACACCACTCTAGAATGTTCAGAGCAGCCATACACCACTCTAGAATGTTCAGAGCAGCCATACACCACTCTAGAATGTTCAGAGCAGCCATACACCACTCTAGAATGTTCAGAGCAGACATACACCCCTACAATGTTCAGAGCAGCCATACACCCTCTCTACAGCCATACACCACTAGAATGTTCAGAGCAGACATACACCACTCTACAATGTTCAGAGCAGCCATACACCACTCTAGAATGTTCAGATGCAGCCATACACCACTCTACCCTCAATGTTCAGAGCAGCCATACACCACTCTAGAATGTTCAGAGCAGCCATACACCACTCTAGAATGTTCCGAGCAGCCATACACCACATACACCACTCTAGAATGTTACACCACTCTAGAATGTTGAGAGCAGCCATATACCACTCTAGAATGTTCCGAGCAGCCATACACCACTCTAGAATGTTCAGAGCAGCCATACACCACTCTAGAATGTTCCGAGCAGCCATACACCACTCTAGAAAGTTCACCCTCTTTGAAAGTTGATCTCAAACACCTGGCGCTTGGGTGTTAGACTGGGTAGGTACTAAAAAAGCGGGTTGTCTTGTGCTTCCAGACCTGCGGATTAGGCGGCAACACTCGTCGGAGAGCATGTCCAGCATCAACAGTGCAGCCAGTCACTCATCCCTGGGCAGCGCCAAAGACCTAGAGGACAAGAAGAAGAAGAAGAAGAGCTGGGTAAGTGAGTGAGTGAAGAAATCCCACGGGAGAAGGAGAGGAGGAGGGTTTCTTGGCTCATATGGACGTCTCCATGCAGTGCACTTCACTCTAACCTCTGAACCATCTAAACCATGCCAGTCTCACACTCCTTTCTACTGAGAAGTCATACATTGTCATAACTGTGACTTGTAATTCCACTCCCTTTTCTCACGCTCTCCCTAACCCTAACCCTCTGCCAGGGAAAAGAGAGAGGCAACAAGGTGAATATGAAACCCCCCATCCTCTCGCATGTCTATGACAGAGTGAATGACTTTGAGATAAAGAGGGGTAACACTTTTGTACAAGGATCACATAATGGGCACTAATTTCCTCAGTGTATAATTGTGTATATAAGTAGATAAATAGGACCTTTATTCTATAGTATCAGCTAGTCCTTCATTCAGTGTTTCCTGTACTCATTCATGTGTAAAGAAGAAAACACTAAATAAAAGCCTAATAAAATGTGTTAATAATAGCAAATAAAGGCTTAATTCACTATTTCAAATAGTGCCTAATGTGATCCATATACCCGAAAGGGACAGATACTTATTTAAGAATGAATCAGTGCTGTCCCACTTTGTTGCCTGAAGTCCCCCAGTCAGTGTACCACTTGATTAAGCATACAGTCCATCTCTCCTCGTAATATTAGGCTTCTTTCCCCTCTCCTTCTGTGTGCAGTTACACTTCTGCCTCCCATGGAGAAAATATTACCCTATTGGAGAAACGCATTCATTCAAAATCCACGTTTTTGTAAATCCTCCCTCTACCCTGTGTTTTTCTGCCGGGAATACAGGTTCCTGCTGGTTAATGACTACTATTTTGCGAGGACCCTCTGAATAACTTTTCATTACATTCAATAATTACTCATACATTCTTATAATAACATTCAGTACAGAAGACAACCCCACTTCAGGAGTATACAATCTGACCTCCATACTATCTCTTCTGGGAAACAGACCATGATGAACGGCTAAATGTTCGTCAAGGAGTACGACCAGCATCTTTACAACTGCTCAATTCTCTTTCCCAATCCTTCCTAGACTCTGAGCCAGAGAAAAGTTCAACCCACGCTCATAAATAAACATCTGCTTCTTATTTATGCAGCTATTCATATTAATTTGCATATAAAATCTGCCTCTGTGCCACTGTGGCCTGAAACACTGGTAGTGTGTGGCTCAGAGGTTAATGAAGTGCCTGTGATCTGGCTGAAGAGGGCATCACTAACAGCAGGGAGCGGGACATGGGCGCACACACACACACACACACACACACACAAAAACACACACACACATCAAGTGCAGTTTCCCCTCCCTGGATCCATTCTTCAACTTGTACAGGAAACAAAATGTCTCCTTCTGCCGGCTCCATTGTGGCTCCAGATGTTCTTTGACATGGGGGGGAAAGGCTGCAGTCGCACTGAAAATGATGTGATTGTGCTAGGGCTCCTCCTCCAAACAAGGGAGAGATATGAGGCAGCTCAGCTCTGAGTGCCACAATGCAAATGCCTCAGACCTCAGGAACTAGTTGCCAGTTAAATGGAGTTTTAAAGTGGCAAGGGAGGTCTTTTGGGGTATGACAGTTGAACAAAGCTCATTAGGTATTTATAAGCTATATTCTTCAAAAATCAATATATATATCATTCATTTGAAAGTAAAAAAATGGATGTACCAATCTCAGATTGCCCCTTTAAAGATAATGGTGGGCCTAGCGGTAATACAGTAGTGATGATGTGTGGGTCAGTGGAGCGGCGTGTTCTTGTGGTAACAGTAGTGATTGTTCTATCCTCAGGTGGCTGATTCCATCCCAGCACAGGTTAGTTGTACTGAGGCGTCTACTGTCCGTATGCTGTGGTGACCTCCTCTTCCTCCTCTCCTTTCCTCCTCAGTTCTTCAACGTTTTCCCCTTCTACAACTGTTTGGCATGGAAACAGCCCCCCTCTCCTCTTCCTCCATTTTGACTGCCTGTTTGTTTCTAGTTCCAGGACCTTAAAAAGTCTGGCTCCTCCCCTGCATTCCTCATTCCTCCTCCATACAGTCTGGCTCCTCCCTGCATTCCTCATTCCTCCAGTCTGGCTCCTCCCCTGCAATCCTCATTCCTCCTCCATACAGTCTGGCTCCTCCCTGCATTCCTCATTCCTCCTCCATACAGTCACCCTTGATTGGATCCCTCTCTCGCCCTTGATTGAGTTGCCTTGCGTTCCCTCTCTCTGATGGTGACTGTTGCCTAAGAACAGCACTGACCCGACAGGAAATTATCTCTGTTCAGTTGGAGAGATGGGCGATGTTGACGTTTTGGTGTTTCTCTTGCAGTTGCGGAGCTCGTTCAAGCAGGCCTTCAGTAAGAAGAAGGGCAACAAGCCTCAGTCTCCCCACGACGACATCGAAGAGATGACGGACTCATCGCTGCCGTCCTCGCCCAAGCTACAGCATGCTAACAGACAGGACAGCTTCCCAACACTACTCTCCTCAGCCTCTACCACAGAGTGAGTATACTGTAATATACACACATGGCAGATAGCCTAGCGGTAAGAGCGTTGGGCCAGTAACCGAAAGGTCGCTAGTTCGAATCCGCGAGCCGACAAGGTGAAGAATCTGTCGATTGTCCCTTGTGCAAGGCACTTAACCCTAATTGCCCCAGGGTCACTGTTGATAATGGCTGACCCTGGATGTGACCCTTCTCGGGGGGAGTTGGGATATGCAAAAAACACATTTCTCATTAACACATGTATGAATACACACTTGTACATGTGTGAAACAGGACAAATACAATCACCCAGCTCATTATTATTATTACACACAGGCTACATCCCAATCTACATACAACACATACTTCAGCGTCCATTTCTTGGCACAAATATTGTTGTTCTTCTGAATTCACCCAGTCTTTTTTTATGTCTCTTCTTGTTCACCTTGTTTCTCCATTTCATATGTCTATCTGTCCAGTAACAAGTGCGTTTGTGATAGCAAGCCCCTCCCCATTTGGATGTCAAAGAGAAGGCTAAACGGTCATGTGGTCTACAAGCACAGATCTCGGTAACAGGCAGTGTGTGGCTGGCACGCTGTTGGGGGTGTGAAGTGCTTTCATCATCTTAACTCAGCCTGCTTTTATCTTTGGGTGGCTCCCAAATGGCACGTTAGTCCCTATATTGTACACTCTAGGACCCATAGGGCTCTGGTCAAACGTAGTGCACTATGTAGGGAATAGGGTGCTCTTTGGGACGTAACCTTTCTCTCACAAAGGGCCCCAATCAGGCCACGATGCAAAAATATAATGCACCAGAATGTGAGCCGCGTACACAAATATTAAAATCACTTGTAGCAGTCATGGGAGATTATATTATATTTCCGTGCTTACTGATACTGCTGGTGAATTGGCCATGTACAGAAGGCTCCTCCATCTTGCTAATATCCTCGGCTGGCCATGCATTTGCCAGAAGCATGCTAGTTTCATTCACATCTGCTGTGTGTGGGCCAGCTGGCTAGTTGGTTTGCCCTCACTTCTTTGGAGGGTCCCTGACAGGCTTTCCTAGCCGCGGAGGGTGATGCTCATGGTGTGGGTTTTGAAGTCAATTTCCCCATTTCAGATCGTAAACTCAGCTGTGACCTGCAGAGTTTGATAGTAGTGAATGATTTACATGGTAGCAGTAGTAGCAACACTGGAACTGTAGACAGACACCATCTTTGTCTTTGCTTGGCATGCCAGATGGACCATTCCTATGATGGAGGATTCACTCATCCCCAATGCTCACCTGATCCCTGTGTGACCCCGTACCACCTATGTGTTTGTGTTTTCTAAGTATGTCTGCCATAACGGTTTCCTACTGACTCCAATGGATCCTCTTTGACTGTTCAGCCGAGTTCTCTCCCTCAGGGGTTGAGGTTCCCTCGGTGGACGCTCCCCATGCCTGTACTGTACTGTATGTGTAGCTATCCCTGTTTGTTGTATTTCTAGCCTGTATGTGTAAATATCCCTGTTTGTAGTATTTCTAGCCTGTATGTGTAACTATCCCTGTTTGTAGTATTTCTAGCCTGTATGTGTAACTACCCCTGTTTGTAGTATTTCTAGCCCTGTGACCCCTGTGTGACCCCTTTCAGGCTGTGTGAGTGCACGGAGGCGGAGGCGGAGATCATCCTGCAGCTGAAGAACGAGCTGAGGGAGAAGGAACTGAAGCTGACAGACATCCGCCTGGAGGCTCTTAGCTCCGCCCACCACCTGGACCAGATCCGAGAAGCCATGAACCGTATGCAGGTGAGGAACCAGGTAGCCTGCTAAACGAATGCACAACCCAAACCATGGGGGACCCACCAATGTAAATTAGCACTGACTTATATATCAAATCACTAATTGTACATATAGCCTTATATTGTTGTTTATTAACACTAATCCAGTCAATTTCTTATCTGTTGTTTTATCTGTATGTATATTGTTTATGCTGTAAAAAAAGAAATACTTCAGGAGGAGACATTATTGGGTTGCACCCAGAGAGACCTGTTTCCCAGGGGCCAGTGGGCCGTGACACTGTGCAGTTAGGGAGCTAAAGCAGCGTTTGGGGATTGTTCTGGCTCTTTGATGCCATGCCAGGAGTGACTGGGGTGGTCAGGGGGTTCAGGGGGAAGCCAACAAGCCGCGATGGCACCGTGGCCAACTTACAATATAACCACTCAGACCACTAATTAGGTTTATCTGTCAGTGGGGCTGGCCGTGCCATACACCCAATCACCTTTCTGGTAGAGCAATGACAATGCATCTTGTGACAACGACCGGGGGGGGACAGTGGCTTGGCCGTTGATGCCAACTCCCATGACAAAATGGCAACAACTGGAGAAGTCAGCGCTCTCTCCTCAGATGTGTAGATAATCTACCCAGGCCCTTAATCTGGGATTTAGGTTTGTGAAAAGCCCAGTACAAAGAGCTCTGTTGAGATTAAAGGGGCTCTCACAGCCAACAATGACGCTAATGCTGATCCACAATGATAACTATGGGCAGTCTGAATGCAAGGACATTTCCATATTCTTCTAATCGGCTTACCTCTCAGTAGAATGACTTTATTTTACATCGGGTTGGGCTCAGTTTCTGGATTGCTCTCTAAAAGCGTCCGTTTGTGGTGACGTCATTGTCTCCCAACAGGTGGCATAGGCCTACATGATGAGTTATAACCATAGAAAGATGAATTACTAGACAGGACACTCAATACGGTTGCTGGTCCACCCATCACAGAACATTGACTTGAATGGGAATGTTCATTCTGGTAATTCTGTTTCTATGGTTTAGAAAAGCATCTGTCAGGAAACAACGACCGTGTCATTTAGAGTATCCTCCTGATGCTTATTCTCTGTCATTGGGCAGAATGAGATCGAGCTGCTGAAAGCGGAAAATGACCGGCTCAAGACGGGAGGCACCACGCCAGCCGCCACGCCAGCCAAGATGGGCCGGCCGCCCTCTGAGACCTCCAGCACATCCTCGTCCTCCTCGCGCCAATCTCTGGGCCTGTCCCTCAACAACCTCAATATTACAGACACCATCATGTCAGGTGAGCCACAGCTTTGAGCCTGTCCGTCAACAACCTCAACATCAACTGTGGTGACCCACCATAACCCTGTGACTCTACAACATGACAGACACCATCATGTCAGGTGTGGTGACCCACCAACCCTGTGACTCTACAACATGACAGACACCATCATGTCAGGTGATTCACCACAGCCCCGTGACTCTACATGACAGATACCATCATGTCAGGTGATCCACCACAGCCCCGTGACTCTACAACATGACAGACACCATCATGTCAGGTGATCCACCACCCCATGACTCTACATGACAGACACCATCATGTCAGGTGATCCACCATCATGACTCAGGTGATGACAGACACCATCATGTCAGGTGATCCACCACAGCCCCATGACTCTACATGACAGACACCATCATGTCAGGTGATCCAGCAACCCCATGACTCTACATGACAGACACCATCATGTCAGGTGATCCACCACAGCCCCACCACAGACACCCCAGGTGACTCTACATGACAGACACCATCATGTCAGGTGATCCACCAGCCCCATGACTCTACAACAGACACCATCATGTCAGGTGATTCACCACAGCCCCATGACTCTACATGACAGACACCATCATGTCAGGTGATTCACCACAGCCCCATGACTCTACATGACAGACACCATCATGTCAGGTGATTCACCACAGCCCCTTGACTCTACATGACAGACACCACATGTCAGGTGATATGACTCTCACATGACAGACACCATCATGTCAGGTGATCCACCACAGTGACTCTACATGACAGACACCATCATGTACATTGTCATGACAGACCAGTCATTTGACTCTCATGACAGACACCATCATGTCAGGTGATCCACCTTAGCCCCATGACTCTACATGACAGACACCATCATGTCAGGTGATTCACCACAGGTGATTGTTTGAGACTGACTACATGACAGACACCATCATGTCAGGTGATCCACCACAGGTGACTCTACATGACAGACACCATCATGTCAGGTGATCCACCACAGCCCCTGACTCTACATGACAGACACCATCATGTCAGGTGATCCACCACAGCCCTGTGACTCTACATGACAGACACCATCATGTCAGGTTCCACCACAGCCCCGTGACTCTACATGACAGACACCATCATGTCAGGTGATTACCCACACGCTGCATGACAGACACCATCATGTCAGGTGATTCACCACAGTTGACTCTACATGACAACACATGTCAGCCCCATGACTCTACAACATGACAACACACCATCATGTCCTGATCTTTACTGTCACCCAACACGCTGCGTTGTCACCAGGGGACTCTTTGACAGACTGCATCATGTGGATGGGGGCTCCAATAGCTTTGATACACTCACTGTATTAACATCTTTACTGTTACCCAACACGCTGCCTAGTCCTATCTTTACTGTTACCCAACACGCTGCGTTGTCCTATCTTTACTGTTACCCAACACGCTGCGTGACTCTACTGTTACCCAACACGCTGCGTTAATCAGACACCATCTTTACTATTACCCAACACGCTGCGTTAATCGATCTTTACTGTTACCCAACATGCTGCCTGATCCTATCTTTACTGTTACCCAACACGCTGCGTTGTCCTATCTTTACTGTTACCCAACACGCTGCGTTGATCTATCTTTACTGTTACCCAACATGCTGCGTTAATCGATCTTTACTGTTACCCAACACGCTGCGTTGTCCTATCTTTACTGTTACCCAACACGCTGCATTGATCTATCTTTACTGTTACCCAACACGCTGTTCAGCCAGTTTGAAGATAATGTGCTAGTCCTTTTGGATGAAGGTGAGTCACCACAGCACGTTTGTCCAAGTAGAGTTCCTCAAGTTGAAATAACATCTGCATCAATAAAACAGACCTCAGAACAGAACTCCTCGGAGAGGTGTGTGTGTGTGTGTGTGTGTGTGTGTGTGTGTGTGTGTGTGTGTGTGTGTGTGTGTGTGTGTGTGTGTGTGTGTGTGTGTGTGTGAGTAAGAGACTAATTAAACCTTGTATGCTCCTCTTCTCCGAATCCGGCCTTGTCCTCGTCGATGAGTGGAGTGCTGTTCGGTCCTCCTTTGGTCTCCTCGTCTGTCCTGTAATTAAAATAGAACACTCTCGGGGGACCTTATGGCTGTTTAATTGATGGGGGGGTGAGTTGGGAGCAGCAGTGCGTGGGAAGACGAGTGGCAGAGTGGCAGAGGGCCCTTATCACCCCTGCACAGAGCCTGCGTGCCAGCAAGCCAGCCGAATACAAAGTAGTTCCCCTTCCTCCCCAGTTCAATGTAAATAAAGCAGAGAGAGAGGAAAATAGAATGTTTATAATTAATATCTGGAGCTCCTAGCAATGTAACTTTTTTAACCTGACAACCGTGTCATTCAAAAGGCAGAAGGACCGCTCTATATTAAATTTAGGCTCTTGTTTTTACTTTTCTATTTTTCAGACGCTTTGTTTTTCCCCAAGATTGTTTCTTCCCTTGATAGATAGTTGTGTTTGTGCCCACAGATATTCTCCTGGACGATGGTTATGAGGGCAATCTACGCAAAGAGGGGCGCAGTGTCCGCATTGTGGTCACAATCAACAGTGGCTCCAATAAGACCAAGGTAGCTAATGATATATGGTGCCTAGAATCAACAGTGGCTCCAATAAGACCAAGGTAGCTAATGAGATAACATCCAATAAAACAGACCTCAACAGTGGCTCCTAAGACCAAGGTAGCTAATGAGATATAGGTACCTAGAATCAACAGTGGCTCCAATAAGACCAAGGTAGCTAATGAGATAGGTGCCTAGAATCAACAGTGGCTCCAATAAGACCAAGGTAGCTAATGAGATATGGTGCCTAGAATCAACAGTGGCTCCAATAAGACCAAGGAAGCTAATGAGATATAGGTACCTAGAATCAACAGTGGCTCCAATAAGACCAAGGTAGCTAATGAGATATGGTGCCTAGAATCAACAGTGGCTCCAATAAGACCAAGAGATATAGTACCTAGAATCAACAGTGGCTAAATAAGACCAGAATGGTGCCTAGAATCAACAGTGGCTCCAATAAGACCAAGGAAGCTAATGGTGCCTAGAATCAACAGTGGCTCCAATAAGACCAAGCTAATGAGTAGCTAATGAGATATGGTGCCTAGAATCAGAATCAACAGTGGCTCCAATAAGACCAAGGTAGCTAATGAGATATAGGTGCCTAGAATCAACAGTGGCTCCAATAAGACCAAGGTAGCTAATGAGATAGAATCAACAGTGGTAAGACCTAGAATCAACAGTGGCTCCAATAAGACCAAGGTAGCTAATGAGATATGGTGCCTAGAATCAACAGTGGCTCCAATAAGACCAAGGTAGCTAATGAGATATAGGTACCTAGAATCAACAGTGGCTCCAATAAGACCAAGGTAGCTAATGAGATATGGTGCCTAGAATCAACAGTGGCTCCAATAAGACCAAGGTAGCTAATGAGATATAGGTGCCTAGAATCAACAGTGGCTCCAATAAGACCAAGGTAGCTAATGAGATATGGTGCCTAGAATCAACAGTGGCTCCAATAAGACCAAGGTAGCTAATGAGATATGGTGCCTAGAATCATGGTGCCTAGAATCAACAGTGGCTCCAATAAGACCAAGGTAGCTAATGAGATATGGTGCCTAGAATCAACAGTGGCTCCAATAAGACCAAGGTAGCTAATGAGATATGGTGCCTAGAAATCAATAAGACCAAGGTAGTGGCTCCAATAAGACCAAGGTAGCTAATGAGATATGGTGCCTAGAATCAACAGTGGCTCCAATAAGACCAAGGTAGCTAATGAGATATGGTGCCTAGAATCAACAGTGGCTCCAATAAGACCAAGGTAGCTAATGAGATATGGTGCCTAGAATCAACAGTGGCTCCAATAAGACCAAGGTAGCTAATGAGATATGGTGCCTAGAATCAACAGTGGCTCCAATAAGACCAAGGTAGCTAATGAGATATGGTGCCTAGAATCAACAGTGGCTCCAATAAGACCAAGGTAGCTAATGAGATATGGTGCCTAGAGTGGCTCCAATAAGACCAGGTAGCAGCCTAGAATCAACAGTGGCTCCAATAAGACCAAGGTAGCTAATGAGATATGGTGCCTAGAATCAACAGTGGCTCCAATAAGACCAAGGTAGCTAATGAGATATGGTGCCTAGAATCAACAGTGGCTCCAATAAGACCAAGGTAGCTAATGAGATATGGTGCCTAGAATCAACAGTGGCTCCAATAAGACCAAGGTAGCTAATGAGATATGGTGCCTAGAATCAACAGTGGCTCCAATAAGACCAAGGTAGCTAATGAGATATGGTGCCTAGAATCAACAGTGGCTCCAATAAGACCAAGGTAGCTAATGAGATATGGTGCCTAGAATAACAATGTGAGAATCTTTTGCTGTCGTATAATCAGATGCTTCAGTACCAGTGCTTGACTTGGGCAGGAGCTCACCGGAGCCGAGTACCGGGACCTTAGTTTGACTGTTCCTCTTGTCAAATATTATATCAAAAGAATTTAGGAGCTCCTGCACCTTCATATAAACAGTACCGGCAACCAAAATAAACACCGGCACCTATTTCAGTCCAAGTCACTGTTCGGTACAACAATTTTGTCACTTATTTTCATTCATGTCTCTGACATGCTACATTTTCTAATTCCCTATTGTACTCTCAGGGTATGCAAAGCCAGGAGTACCTCATTGGTTCCATCGGCGTGAGCGGAAAGACCAAGTGGGATGTGCTAGATGGAGTAATCAGACGATTATTCAAGGTAAAACCTCCTTCCCCCTGCTCACCATACGATCAGTCACTGACTGAACCCGACAGACGAAAAACCAAATATGAAGCACTACATTTTTTGTGTCAGAAAAAGCTCATGATATATGGTTCTTCGTCTGTATGATTGACAGACTATTTCTTTGCTGTGGAAACATATGGATAAACACTGAGATATTAGATAGAATGTGTCTTTATCTTAGAATTGAATTTGTCCATTTCCCCTCCAGGAGTACGTGTTCCGGGTGGACCCACTGACCAGTCTGGGGCTGAACTCAGACAGTATAGTCAGCTATAGGATGGGGGATGTGGTGCGGGCCCACGCCTCTGAACTGCCTGAAATGCTGCCCTGTGGCTACCTGGTGGGGGACAACAACATCATCAGCGTCAACCTCAAAGGTACTAGGATGGCCCAGACTAACGGCATGATGCATTTCACTGTTTCTATTGTTGTGTGTTTTATGTATTACTGTACATCCTACATCCTTTTAAGGACATGACCAAACACATTTCCCTCTGGTGGGATAATAAAGTTTATTAAATCAAAATAGCACAGATATAGAGGAAGGGCCTTGAGTCTTGACCATGAGACCTGAGCAGGAACAACCCACCTATACCTATAGGATGGCACATTTCCAAACATGACAAAATGGAACCCCAGAAGGTTTAAATAGAATGTCCAAAAGCTTCTTAATCCTGAAATGACAATACTCTCATGCACTTTGAAAAGCACTTCGGACACTTCAGTCAATGTACTGCTCATGAAGGGGCAAAGGAGGTGTTTTAATTAAATGGACTAACATCGGCTTCCATTTTTATTCACCAGAGATAAAAAAAAGTAGACAACACTTCCTTTATTTCACTCGCATGCTGGCTGCTATGTGGTCGTAATGCTTCTCTCCCATAGTCACAACAGTGGCCATCAGCAGGAACATGTAGTGGGCCAGGCCTGAACTAGGTGCCATTGAATCCTGTGTCAGCACTCTGCATTACAGTTGTGTTTTCACTGGAGGAGTAGTGTCCAAGCTCCCATCAACAGTCAATTATAGTTACTCTGCAGTCTATTGAAGCTGAATTATAGTTACTCTGCAGTCATTAAAGCTGAATTATAGTTACTCTGCAGTCATTAAAGCTGAATTATAGTTACTCTGCAGTCTATTGAAGCTGAATTACAGTTACTCTGCAGTCTATTGAAGCTGAATTATAGTTACTCTGCAGTTATTAAAGCTGAATTATAGTTACTCTGCAGTTATTAAAGCTGAATTATAGTTACTCTGCAGTTATTAAAGCTGAATTATAGTTACTCTGCAGTCATTGAAGCTGAATTATAGTTACTCTGCAGTCATTAAAGCTGAATTATAGTTACTCTGCAGTCATTAAAGCTGAATTATAGTTACTCTGCAGTCATTGAAGCTGAATTATAGTTACTCTGCAGTCATTAAAGCTGAATTATAGTTACTCTGCAGTCATTAAAGCTGAATTATAGTTACTCTGCAGTCATTAAAGCTGAATTATAGTTACTCTGCAGTCTATTGAAGCTGAATTATAGTTACTCTGCAGTCATTGAAGCTGAATTATAGTTACTCTGAAGTCATTGAAGCTGAATTATAGTTACTCTGCAGTCATTGAAGCTGAATTACAGTTACTCTGCAGTCATTGAAGCTGAATTGTAGTTACTCTGAAGTCATTGAAGCTGAATTATAGTTACTCTGCAGTCATAGAAGCTGAATTATAGTTACTCTGCAGTCATTGAAGCTGAATTATAGTTACTCTGAAGTCATTGAAGCTGAATTATAGTTACTCTGAAGTTATTTAAGCTGAATTATAGTTACTCTGCTGATCCTAAATCAGCGCTCCTACACTGAGACACTTGACACATACGCCACCCGACGTCCCAAAGAGTTGCACCATAAACAATAATCAACTCTTCCTATTTCTCATGATTTATTTTATGTTAACATCATTTATTAGCCATTGCACAGTCGCACTGCATTTAATTATGATATTTTATGGGTTATTACCTGAGTGAATGAACTCAATTCATTCCATTCGTTTTAGAATGGCATAAATTGTATTCAGTCTAACACAGGTTGTGAGAGGCTATGTACCATTATATACTGTTAACATGATAATATCCTGTATGATTAGCACCTAGTATCATCAGACAATCACATCTCTACTCCTGCAGGTGTGAAGGAGAACAGCATAGACAGCCTGGTATTTGACACCCTCATCCCCAAGCCCATCGTCCAGAGATACCTCAACCTGCTCATGGAGCATCGCCGCATCATCCTCTCTGGCCCCAGCGGCACCGGGAAGTCCTTCCTGGCCAGCAAGCTGGCAGAGTTCATTGTCACCAAGTCTGGTCGAAAGGTCACGGAGAGCAACTTGGCTAGCTTCAACGTGGACCAGAAATCCAGCAAGGTAAGAAAACGCTCAGCCAAGTGTATTAAGGAGCTAGTCGCTAAGGAGTCGGCATATTTGTCTATAAATCGCCTCGTTTGGCACTGTACTGTATCAAGGACAGTGGTCCTATTTCAAAGACAAAGTTACACTCACTTTCTGAATAATGGCCACATCTTTATGCTCACTGTGTGTTGTTTCTGTGCAGGACCTGCGTCAGTACCTATCCAGCCTGGCAGAGCAGTGCAACACTGAGGAGAGCGAGACGGAGCTGCCCACCGTGGTCATACTGGACAACCTCCACCACATCGGCTCACTCAGCGACATCTTCAACGGATTCCTCAACTACAAGTACCACAAATGGTGAGTATAGCTCCACCGGCACAGGAAGGAGGTCTAGCCGCTATAGGATGGTGGTGGTGATGATGATGGGGGTGATGATGGTGGTGGTGGTGGGGATGATGACGGTGTTTAACTCAAATGCAACAGTTAGAATTAATGTGAACACGGGGATTCTATACCAACAACCATTTCTCATTACAAGATAATGCAATTCGTATTCTATTCAAGATAGTTTACCTACTGTTCCCTGATAAGCACAATCACTGTTGTGAAAGGAAAGGTAAATATCCTTATTGCCTGGCCCTGGTACGTAACTGCACTGTCCTCAGTATAATTGTTCTGTCTTGTCTGCAGCCCATATGTGATTGGAACCATGAACCAGGGAGTGTCTTCCTCTCCCAACCTTGAGCTTCACCATAATTTCAGGTATGTGTATCTTCACCAACACTCAAACCACGATTCAAAAGCTTCATTTGCTCTTTGCTTTGAACATGTTGTTTTCCTGTACAGAAAACATATTCAAGCAGATTCTTGCTAACTAACATTATTTTGGGGCATTTTTCTTTTTTTTTACACACACACACAAAACAATATAAATAATATACTCAACTAGAAAAAATACAAATAAAAAAGAATAGCTTTAAAGATACCGTACTTTGGACAAGTTAAACACACCAGGCTACCAAGGTTAAAGGGCCATCTGTAGTACAGGGACAGAGCACACACCTCACCATTGTTCCTGTAAACAGACAAGGGATAGGGGGGGAGAAATCACCCAACCATCCACTGGACCAAAAATAAAGTTTACAATGCTTTAAAAATATATATTAATTTTATGTAAGCGTGAACAAAATAAAACATTTAAAAAACAGGGCAAAACGAAGTCACATTTTAGTCTCTGACCGGGCAAGATGGTCACATTCAATAAGAATCAATAAGCACATCAACCTTAATGGGCAGTACTCCAAAAAGGGCTGTAAGGGGAGACGGATCTATAACAGTGTCATATATATCAGAGAAACATTTAAATATTAATTCCCAGAAACCTGACAGTTTGTGACAGCCCCAAAACATATGATAGTGTGGCTGGTTCTGTTTTACATCGGACACCGGTAGGATCAGAATCTGAGAATATTCTTCCCAGTTTGGCTTGGAGTCTTTTTCAACAATAAGATGTGTTGTATTATTTTTAAAAGGGTGACTATAAAAAATATAATTGTAACTCAATTAAAAATGAATCAATAGTCAATAGTAAAACTACCAATAAGAACATTGTGATTATGTACAGTATTTAATCAACATTTCATTCCTGCTTCCACTAGTAGAAACAATAATACCACCACCAGGCCTACTGCCACAAAATAGTCGTGTGGATGTCTTTCAAGCCATGAAGTCAGTCGACTTGGGCGACCTGACAATTCACATAATAAATATTTCTATAGATCTGTCATTCTAATTGAAAGTAAGTTTTATATGAGACATTTCTATGCTTCCCGTTAAGTTTAGTTTTTGAGTCTTTAAATTTGGTTTTGTCACCCAGCTTCAAACAGCTGAAAATACAATGTTTTTGGTTATGGAAAATATTTCACAGCAGTTTAGATGATACAATGATTCTCTACACTATCCTTGCTGGTTTTGTTACATAAACTGAAATTAGGTTAACTATTAGAATTTTTCTAAACAGGCAATGGCGGAGTGATTCATATATAGTGCATCTTAAACTTGGCTAATTAGCTTTGCTAATTTGACCTGATATCATTTTAGGCCTTACACACCTGACCTCATTTTATACGTGACATATTTGAGAAGATAATTACATGACTAATGTGGCGACAGATATATTTGTCATTGGGTGCATGCAAAATCACACTGACATTCATTGATTAACATTTTCATCACACTGTCACCATGGAAGGTACAGGAAACAGCCCAGCATTTCATAAAATGCCATGAGGTCAAATGTGGCACAACCTCCACGCTGATGCGGGCCTTCCTGACTATGAGTCGGAATTACAATATGGAATTATCAAACCAGAGTGCAAGCCTCAGAACAAGCAGTCATCTTTATTATGACAACTGACAACAGAGCAGTCATCTTTATTATGACAACTGACAACAGAGCAGTCATCACCAATGGGGCTTTATTTGGGATACAGATTTAAAATATATGCCAAACTTTGGGCCAAACTTGCATGGAATTCGACCTCTAGTGCCATTCTCTAGTCACTGATCTGAAAGAATTGGATCTAGGTATAAGAAACTTGATGCTCCATCTTTTCTTTCCATAGGCTGATTGGAATAACCACCACATCCAATCATTTCAGGTCTACCGGAATCATGTAGCCTCCAATTCCATCACAGCTGCTCCATAGAGTGTGATGTCATACATGTTGTCTCATCATCCTCTTCCCCTGTCTCCAGGTGGGTGCTGTGTGCCAACCACACAGAGCCAGTCAAGGGTTTCCTGGGCCGATTTCTGCGCAGGAAGCTGATCGAGACGGAGATCAACAGGAACATGCGCAGCAATGACCTCATCAAGGTCATTGACTGGATTCCCAAGACGTGGCAGCACCTCAACGGCTTCCTGGAGGCCCACAGCTCCTCAGACATCACCATCGGTTAGACAATGCCCCCCCACACACACACACACACTTTGAGTTCACATATTTCTAATGATATTTTGAACATTGCACTATGTGAGGTAATGCCTTGCTCAAACTGAAAGGTGCTACATGGTCAATCAGACATCTGCATTGGCAGTGCAGCATTTACAGTGATATGGCCTCTGCAGAAGTCAGGGCATTCATACTTCTTGCTCTTCGCTGAGCAGCACAGAGCTGTTGTCTAGGAAGTGAGTTTGTGTTTATGCAGGACCTGCCGTCCCCATGTACCGTCAACCAATCATGTCAATGCGGCGCTATACAGAGCCCTCCGGATTATTACAACATTCGAGAGGCGCAGAGCGATGCGGTACAGAGCTCAATTTAGCCTCTGCGTCACACCATCCGTACTGCGCCTCCGACCACATTTTCCAATCAAGCATGAATTGTCTCTGACCCCAGAAAACACACGGAATGTGTTGTGTTCTGCCTTCAGGTCCCAGGCTCTTCCTGTCCTGCCCCATGGATGCAGATGGCTCGCGGGTGTGGTTCACTGACCTATGGAACTACTCCCTGGTGCCTTACCTGCTGGAAGCCGTCAGAGAAGGGCTCCAGGTGGGTACAGACAGAGGTCAAAGGACACAAAGTAGAGGGGTACCGGTGTAGGGTGAAGTTGCCCCTGTCATCAGCATCTATGATTTCTCCTTTCGCTTAACTCATTTCTCGTTTTGTGGCCACCATTACAGCTGTACGGCAAGAGGGCGGCGTGGGAGGACCCGTCCAAGTGGGTGAAGGACACCTACCCCTGGAGATCTGCCTCCTTGCAGCATGACAGCCAGGCCCTGCTCCAGTTACGGCCAGAGGACGTGGGCTATGACGGCTACAGCTCCTCCAAAGAGGGCGCCTCCTCCAAACAAGTGTCACAGAGTGACACGGAAGGAGACCCACTGGTAAGGACAAATTAAAACAAAGCCCTGAAATGCTGAAAGAAGGTCCAGTACGGGTATTTCTGAAGAAGACCATTGACTGTCGAAACGTCAGTCTTTTAAGCTTGTCTAATAACACTTACGTGTCTTTAATGGTGACGAGTGTTGCACCTTTTCCTGTCCCATTGTTTAATTTCCTTCAAATATGTTTCGGAGCATCGTTAGACATTATTGAACATTATTGAATTAAGTTTCCGCCCTGAACCCTTCTTTCAGCACTTCAGTTTTACTGAGCAACACTTCAGTGGTCCAGAAAATATAGACATATTGGTTAGAGAGCCAGCACAACACAATGATTCAGGGAGGCAGGTAGCCTAGTGGTTAGAGAGCCAGCACAACACAATGATTCAGGGAGGCAGGTAGCCTAGTGGTTAGAGAGCCAGCACAACACAATGATTCAGGGAGGCAGGTAGCCTAGTGGTTAGAGAGCCAGCACAACACAATGATTCAGGGAGGCAGGTAGCCTAGTGGTTAGAGAGCCAGCACAACACAATGATTCAGGGAGGCAGGTAGCCTAGTGGTTAGAGAGCCAGCACAACACAAATGATTCAGGGAGGCAGGTAGCCTAGTGGTTAGAGAGCCAGCACAACACAATGATTCAGGGAGGCAGGTAGCCTAGTGGTTAGAGAGCCAGCACAACACAATGATTCAGGGAGGCAGGTAGCCTAGTGGTTAGAGAGCCAGCACAACACAATGCAGGGAGGCAGGCAGCCTAGTGGTTAGAGAGCCAGCACAACACAATGATTCAGGGAGGCAGGTAGCCTAGTGGTTAGAGAGCCAGCACAACACAATGATTCAGGGAGGCAGGTAGAGTGGTTAGAGAGCCAGCACAACACAATGATTCAGGGAGGCAGGTAGCCTAGTGGTTAGAGAGCCAGCACAACACAATGATTCAGGGAGGCAGGTAGCCTAGTGGTTAGAGAGCCAGTACAACACAATGATTCAGGGAGGCAGGTAGCCTAGTGGTTAGAGAGCCAGCACAACACAATGATTCAGGGAGGCAGGTAGCCTAGTGGTTAGAGAGCCAGCACAACACACAATGATTCAGGGAGGCAGGTAGCCTAGTGGTTAGAGAGCCAGCACAACACAATGATCCCGGGAGGCAGGCAGCCTAGTGGTTAGAGAGCCAGCACAACACAATGATTCAGGGAGGCAGGTAGCCTAGTGGTTAGAGAGCCAGCACAACACAATGATTCAGGGAGGCAGGTAGCCTAGTGGTTAGAGAGCCAGCACAACACGATGATTCAGGGAGGCAGGTAGCCTAGTGGTTAGAGAGCCAGCACAACACAATGATTCAGGGAGGCAGGTAGCCTAGTGGTTGACACAATGATTCAGGGAGGCAGGTAGCCTAGTGGTTAGAGAGCCAGCACAACACAATGATTCAGGGAGGCAGGTAGCCAGTGGTTAGAGAGCCAGCACAACACGATGATTCAGGGAGGCAGGTAGCCTAGTGGTTAGAGAGCCAGCACAACACAATGATTCAGGGAGGCAGGTAGCCTAGTGGTTAGAGAGCCAGCACAACACAATGATTCAGGGAGGCAGGTAGCCTAGTGGTTAGAGAGCCAGCACAACACGATGATTCAGGGAGGCAGGTAGCCTAGTGGTTAGAGAGCCAGCACAACACAATGATTCAGGGAGGCAGGTAGCCTAGTGGTTAGAGAGCCAGCGCGACACAATGATTCAGGGAGGCAGGTAGCCTAGTGGTTAGAGAGTTGGGCCAGTAACCGAAAGGTCGAATCCCAGAGCTGATAAGGTGAAAATCTGTCGTTCTGCCCCTGAACATGACAGTTAACCCACTGTTCCTAGGCCGTCATTGTTCTCAACTGACCTGCCTAGTTAAATAAAGGTCAAATAAAAACATGTAAAAAACACGATGAAGACTGAAATCACAGGCATGTTCTAACTCTGATAGACGATTCTAATGCTGATTTGAATGACCGTTTTATTTGTACAGTGATGTGTAAAATAGAGTCATGTGAAAAGAGTTTGCTAAGAGAAGTAACATGAAGGAGACCATGTTGGTGGACAAAATAATAAGAAATAATAAGCAATAAAAAAAGACACATCAGTGAGTAAAGTTGGAAGCTAGTTTCCAAGGATACCAATAACAAACGTGACAGCAGATGGATGACCTTGTCTTTTGAAAGAAGAAAAGACAAAGGGGGATTTAAACACACAACCACCCCCCATACACACACACACACATACACACACAACCACCCCCATACACACACACACACACACACACACACACACAACCACCCCCATACACACACACACACACACACACACACACACACAACCCATTAAGCTCTGAAATGTCAGCAGCTCGTTATTCGGATGACTACACTTTAATTCCACTTTGTGCGTGATAAACCGTGTGGCAGGCGATTCCTGGGGAGTTGAATAGGAAGGGGCTTTCTCTGTTGGCCACTTAATCCTCAACACATTACTGGTTAATCATCAGAGAGGGCCTGCACAGAGCTTTCCAGCCCTGGCCGCTCGCCTCCCTATAGGCCCACCAGGACCATTACAGGGGAAATGAAGACCGCTGTGCCAGGTGCTTTCCATATATGGTAGGAATGGGCCACTGCGTTCCTCAGGGCCTTGAGGATCGGCTGGTTTTTCATCTTTCTTTTAAAACCACGTCTGTAGACCTGAGGAACAAGGTGTGTGCCCTTGTGTGCAATTAAGCACGATGCAAGTGGACAAAGCAGCTGACACTCGGGCCCCCTGGTGTCTATCTCTGATAAAGGACCACTGCAATGTCACCTTAATGATAATACCCAGTCTAAGACCTTGTAGTTGTGATAGTGGACTCTGAATAGCAATGTGGTGTTGGCTCTCTTTTTGTTTGCCAGTCTTTTTATTGGTTGTTTGTTTTCTGTGTTTTCCAGATGAACATGCTAATGAGGCTGCAGGAGGCGGCCAACTACTCCAGCGCGCAGAGCTGCGACAGCGACAGCGCCAGTCACCATGACGACCAGCTGGACTCGTCGCTGGAGTCGGCGCTCTAGACGAGAGCTCGGAGAAGAGACCTCAGATGGAGTGACGGAGCGGAGCGCTTTTCAGCGTGGCGTCAGCGAGACGTGGCGGCTCGAACACTTCCAGGCACCCCACACATAACACAGAGAGATGTGTGTAGTCAGGAGATGTCTGTTAGCGGGGTCGGGGGGAGGAAGCCCTCTGACAAAATGGAGTAGATTTTTGTGTATGGTGGTTGAGACACAGTCCTCCATTTCTCCACTGGATGTGGCATCCCAGAATGCAGGCTGCACGTACACAGTGAGAGACAATTATGTCTGTGGTTCTACACCATACAACTGGAATTGACATTATAGTTTTATTTATGGTGATTCACAGTTGTTGTATTAACTACGGATGTTTACAAGGGCCAAATTCTGGTTTTGTTTACTAAGGTGCTGAACAAAAAAAGGCACGTATCCCTCCCGTCAAACCCTGACCTCAGACGAGCCACATGGTGCTGGTCCCGTGCTTAAACCTGTCCCTAGTTTACAGGCAACGCCAAGATCCTCCGTACACCCCTCGCCAACAAGCACAAAAAGAGCACTGTGTGTCGTCCAACCAACTGCTACTGTGAAACAATGGACAAGTGCCCGTGTTACCGTATGATATACTGCCAAGGGCACTACGACGTGTCCGTCCACATCCACAGAGTCCTTTTAGGCTTTTCACACTAGCAGACCTGTTGTTCACCCTTTCCTTAAAAGATGGACAGCACTATACCAACAGATGGGTGCTGAAGGGAGGGGTGGCTCCTTCAATCCAAGGGCCAGGTCAAGAACAGTACAAGCCTGATATTGGTGCTTTCTCAATGCAAAGCTCTGAGACAGGGGTGTATTACTTCAGCCTTTGGCTCCCTGCTGACCATCCCGAGTGGATAGGAGATTGACAGGAACACACACTTCCTGACACACAACCATTCAAATGAAGTGGTCCCGTATCGTCTCAGTGGGTGCTTTAATTTCAGTACAGTAAAGGAGAGTTTTATAACTACTTTTAGGCCAAAATATCTCACAGATCCTGTCAAAGTATGTTGCCCAAAACCATCCACTTTTGTTTCTGACAGTAATATTGTACAAGCAAAATGGCTGTTATACCGTATTTGCAAGTGGAACTGACCAATTGTATAAAAGTTCAAAGGGGTGGGCATTTTTTTAGTTGTTGCTTTTACCCAGTTGAGCTGGGTTCACTTGAACTGTCATGAGCACAACCCGACCCTTTTGATTTTATAGCCTAAGGAGCATGTTTTAAGCTTTCTAGGGGGGAACATTTGAAGGAGACTTTTCCTTTTACATAACAGCGTGTGGTAGGGACAGCAGCCATTTTGGATTTGGATTGTCCTTCCTCCATTAATGAGTGGGTTGGTTTTGCACAGTTAAAGTGGGGGTGTAAATAATAAAGTATTGCACAGTTAAAGTGGGGGTGTAAATAATAAAGTATTGCACAGTTAAAGTGGGGGTGTAAATAATAAAGTATTGCACAGTGAATCAGAGATGCATTCTTCCCTGTTGATGTTATATTACGCTTTAACTCGCTGAGAATTATTGTACGTTGCAAAAAAAAAATACAAAATAGAAATGCAAAAAACCAACAAGCTGTCAGAAACAGGTGTATGTCTTGTGATGATTGGCTGTCTTGCCTATGCAGGAGACATACGATGTACAGTATGATATTATTATTTTAAACGCTGTATATTAATGTTCACTAAATCACTGATTTGAGGAGCAAACCATTCAATTTATCAAGAAAAGCAAATCTGGTCATTGTCACAGATTTTCCTTTTGTGTATTCTCTGGAACTAGCATTTGGTGACTCATCCCCCTATTCAACAGGCGAAAATTCACAAAGCATTACACTGTAACATTTGTGAATATACTTTCATTCAGTCTTGTATTCGGTTTTAGTAGAATCAGATTTTTTTTTGTCATCCCATTCTGTGGTACTATTTTCCTGCTGTTGTGCTATTTACAATTCCAAATAACAGGTGCTACTGGTCAACTAAATCTATCAGATTCCATTTTCTGCAGAAAATGTTGTCACAACCTCAGGACAAGCTCTTGTTGTCATCACTTGGCTGTGACAAATGTATTTTTTATTTAGTTTTTGCACGCATCATTGTTGGTCTACCCCATCAGCCTGACACACACACACACACACACACAGTCGGTAAGACATAGCTCCCCTCCAACACAGCAGACATCTAGTCACTCCTCCCTGCTCCCCTAGGACACAATCAGTTGCCTAGTTAACCAGATGTTTCACAACACAATCAGTTGCCTAGTTAACCAGATGTTTCACAACACAATCAGTTGCCTAGTTAACCAGATGTTTCACAACACAAACAGTTGCCTAGTTAACCAGATGTTTCACAACACAAACAGTTGCCTAGTTAACCAGATGATGCCTAGTTATGTTAACCAGATGTTTCACAACACAATCAGTTGCCTAGTTAACCAGATGTTTCACAACACAAACAGTTGCCTAGTTAACCAGATGTTTCACAACACAATCAGTTGCCTAGTTAACCAGATGTTTCACAACACAAACAGTTGCCTAGTTAACCAGATGTTTCACAACACAAACAGTTGCCTAGTTAACCAGATGTTTCACAACACAAACAGTTGCCTAGTTAACCAGATGTTTCACAACACAAACAGTTGCCTAGTTAACCAGATGTTTCACAACACAAACAGTGTACCATTATGTCATGGTGACACCATACAATCTCAATGACATCTTAGTTGAAAACATTTACTGCTTTGAGGAGAGTTTCTTTTTTGTTGAAACATTTGTCCTTAAATGTTTTATATTTTGTACATTTGTATGTAACATATCGTGTAAATAGACAGAGACAGCGATTTAAATCATCTGGAGGGATTTTGTAGTCTTTGTAAAGCCCTAATAAATGGTATTTGGTGTCACATTAGCAAACAATGCGTCCTGTTCTATCTCATGTCTCTGATCATTTGTTCTCCTCCATATCTTTCCTCTGGTACAGACTTGGCGATATCCCAAACAAATGTTAACACACACAACTGCTCTTACCTTTATTTACGGTCGCTCTTTGCTAGTGTGCAGTTTTATTTAAACATACATTTGTTTGGGATTGAACTTTGTTCCTGCCAGAACCAGCACCTGTATCTGGACATACAGTAGAGCTGGGGACAGGGTTTCCACTTGGTTCTACCACTATGTCTAAACTTAACATGAACCTTTCCCTCATAGAGAATCATGTTGGGGATGGAAGGTGCTGGCTGGGTAACATTATTGTGCCCAATAGATTATGCCACTATAACCGATTACTGTGCCACTCCAGAGCTTTGCCAACAAGTGTTTGTCTATCATTCAGCTTTGGCTTAACTATCTGTGTCAGTGAGCTACTGGATGAGTAATGGCCAACCCTGTGAGCCACTCCAGAACTCTGACCACAAGTGTTTGTCTATCATTCAGCTTTGGCTTACCTATCTGTGTCAGTGAGCTACTGGATGAGTAATGGCCAACCCTGTGAGCCACTCCAGAACTCTGACCACAAGTGTTTGTCTATCATTCAGCTTTGGCTTACCTATCTGTGTCAGTGAGCTACTGGATGAGTAATGGCCAACCCTGTGAGCCACTCCAGAACTCTGACCACAAGTGCTCTTGATCAAATACACCATATTTGAAATCCTAAAAAGCTCACTTGTAAAGGAGTGTACGTTCACATTATGTTGCTCGTCCAACAAAAGCTGGTGTCAATGTTCACAAAGAAAGATGTCAGCAACTCCACTTCCAGTTAGGTTAAATGGCCAATTGTTATTAACAGGGGTTCCTTCAAATGTGCTTTAATTGATGAAAAATAAACAATTTAAACTTAGTTTCTGAAAGTACAGAAGAGGAATAATTAGTAATTATAATACAATATCAGGTATAAGCAATAATACAATATTACAATACATTTATATTATGAACTGCTATAATAGTAAGCGGTAACATTGATAATGGGAGATTCTCAATTGTATCCTTCTTGCGTCCTCTCTCCTTGCCGCCTCCTCAAAACCCATTGGATGAGAATGCTAGTGGTCCCGCCCCTCTGACCCTTTCTTCCATTGAGTTTTGAGAAGGGGGCGATGAGAGAGGACACGAGGAGAATGCAATTGAGAAAAGACCCTGGAGTTATAACTGCCAGTAGTTACATGGGGAATTCTAAGGATTCATTGATTGGAAGGATTGGGGAAGAATGGGAGTGTGAGTGAGGGGTTGGAGGTCGGAAATGGCGGCGAGTATTGCAGACGAAATGGAGGAAATTGAGAAAAGGTTGGTGAAACAACAGCTATGCTGAAATGAGGACAATATGGGTGTCAGTTCTGATGCTATGGAGAGGGAGGATGAGGGTCAAGGACCTGAATGGTCAGTAGTGGAAAGACATAGGAAGAAGACAGATCATGACACAGAAAGTAGTGGAGTGTCTAGTAAGGAAAGCATAAAGAGGGCCAAGGTAGGAACCAATAGTAATGGAGTGTTGGAGTGGAAATTGTGATGGTGTTTGATGAGACCACAGGGCCTCACTTACACCCTATATGACGAGCTAATGCTGTAGAGAAAGAGGAAGGTGAAGTGAAATTAGCTCAGTTCATTGGAAATAGTAGATTATTAATATTGTGTGGTTGTCAGGCTCAGCAAGAGAAGATTCTGGAAATGGAAAAGCTTAATGGAAAGAAGATTAAAAGCCATGTCCCTGGTGTTTATGCTAGATTGATGGGAGTCATCACTGGGGTCCCAATATCTATGTCCACAAATGACAATTAAAGACAATGTGAAGGCAGGCAGAGTGATTGAGGCCAAAAGGTTGTTCAGTAGGAAAGAGGGTCAAAGAAGTGAAGGATTATCAATGATGTCTTGCCGGGAAAAGTACAGACAGGATTCCTTAGTTTCAATGTCAGAGAATTTGTCCCATATGCACTGCAGTGTTTTAAATGCCAAAGAATGGGACATGTAGCTGCTCATTGTAAAGGAAAGGAAAGATGTGCCAAGTGTGCACATGATTATGGTGAAAACAATGTGAAGGTTAAGTACTGTAACTGTGGGGGAGAACACAGTGCAGCATTAGGTGGATGCCAGTTACAGAGAAAGGAGGAGGAGTCATGATGGTTTGGAAGCTTGTTCAGAAATATTGTGCTCATGAATGTGTGGTGTCAAAGGACACTTTGATAATGAATACAGTTGACTTCAAAGTTTTTATTGGTAAGGTTATCAATACGACTCGGGTTGTGGAAAGCAGAAATGCCAGGTTGAAGGTTATTGTGGAGACGGCAAAAGAGATATTGGGGGTAATAGACTGTTGAAATGGTTGTTGACATGCTGAACAGTCCTAAGGGTGGAGTGATTCAGCATGATATAAAGTTTATTGGGGTTGGGGAGGGTGTGGTAGAATTTTAGGTTTTGAATTTTATTTTCATGGTAGTACAGACTTGGGCAGATCATGATTGATCGTACATTCCAGCACAGTAGGTGGCGGCATGCACTTTAAACGTTTGTTTGCGGACCGCCATGATATCATAGAAGAAGAAGAAGAAGAAGAAGAAGAAGAAGAAGAAGAAGAAGAAGAAGAAGAAGAAGAAGAAGAAGAAGAAGAAGAAGAAGAAGAAGAAGAAGAAGAAGAAGAAGAAGAAGAAGAAGAAGAAGAAGAAGAAGAAGAAGAAGAAGAAGAAGAAGAAGAAGAAGAAGAAGAAGAAACTACTATAAGCTCCACTAGGTGGAGGTGGAGGGGGAGGAGGGCGGACGCCTCGGCGGAAATGGAGTTAAGTTTCAGTAAGATTGAATTTTTAGCATTTATAGAAATGGTTATCAACTGTACTGCAGGGATGGAACGGAAGTTGCATAAAATTGACATTGTGGTGGCAGCTGCAGAGAGGTATTTGGGTGTGTGAGACTTGACATCAGAAGAGTTACAGGATGTGTTAAATGGTGATGTCCCATCCTTTCAGGATGATGGAATGAGGTAGGAATAAATACATTTAATTGGTGGAGTAGGGTGGTGTTAATTTATTATAGATTGTTTTTATGTGTGAGTGTAATGTTAGATGGTAGGGTATTTATTTAGTACATGTTTATTTTTCAAGCAAAAGTATAAGGGAGTTGTACTCCAGTCTAGTAGGTGGCGGTAATGCAACAAATTGGATGCCAACCGCCGTTAAACCTCGAAGAAGCCACTAGGTGGAGGCAAAGAGTAAGAAATAGACAGGGCTACGATAGCACTGGGGCGGTGCTCTTCGTGCACACACTTCCTGAAAATGGGCTCGGAAGAGAGTTTGGACACGAAAGGCGCTTTGGTATCTTTACCAAAACACTCATACTGGTTTGACTTTTGGCTGTTTGTGATGTTTGACATCGCATTTTTCCTCGTTATGTATTTCATAGTTCCCTAGCTAAAATGGTAAGTTTGAGTACAACTGCAAAACCCCAGATAGCTAGCTACAAATTAGACTTGCTAGCTATGGTGGCTAAGGAAGTGAGAGTGCCAGTTAAGTTAGTTGTGTTTGGGAACACACTGTGTATTTTAAAGTTAGCTAATTTATCATATTAAAAAATATATATATACAAATACCACTTTTTGTATCTGGTTGCGCACCAGAACATGTGTATTCAAGGTTATTAATAAATTGTTGAATTGTATCCCTTGCAGGAGTGACTTGGGATTCTACACTTGAAGTGCCGCCCCCTTTAACCATGACCCCCTGTTGGCTGAAATGATCGATCTTTAAAAAGGACTGTTTACACCACTGAGGTATAAGGTTTACACCCCTCGACCAGATTGGTGTTCAAATTATATTGATGTCTTCCTTTGTTAGGCCTATGTGTTGTTTTTAACTGTCCACATTTTGGTATTATATGGAATATTTAACAGTATGTCCAGAAAATAGCAAAATTGTGAGACCATAACATCTGAATATGCCTGTTGTTGAAATCAAGACAATGATTTGTGGCAGTCTGACTATTTAAAATGTGAAACTCAAGACAACACCTCACTCTGGATAAAAGTGGCTGCTAAATGACTGCAATGTCACAAGGAACTGCAGGTTAACATGATGTAGCTAGTGGATTAAAGTGTGCTCTCTCTAAAATGTGTATGTCTGATTTGGATATAAGACAATTGAGAGAAGGTGACTTGATTGAGCCACCTAAACATGATGATTGGAACAAGATTACAGCAGATGTATTCCCGGTCTCTTGAACAAAGATCCTACTGAAACTACATCGGCATAAACCAGAGATCTGTAATTCCATGTTGTCTGGAATAAAAGTGATGTACACTATGAGATAAACCTATGTAAATCCCTAAATAAACATGTTTTTTTTCTGTCACATTCCGAGATGTGCATAGGGGAATCATATTTACTCAATTTTTTACATGTTTTATACAAATATATAGTTTGTTTTTGTATCTGTGTTTTTGTAGTAGCGCAGTAAATAAAGACAGCTGGAAGTTTACACCAGAGTCGTGCCAATGTATGGTCGGTAGGTGGCAGTATAAGCGCCTTTTCCCATTGATGGACCAGAGAGGAAGAAAACTTTCCCGGAAGATAAAAAAGAAGAGGAAGGACGCTAGCCTGCCAGATAGTGGATAAGCTAAACTATTATACTCCCAAATGTCTTTCTGGGTTTAATATAAACCAAACTAGTTCATTAAAGTTATAAGTCACAACTCAATTATCCATAATGATGGAAATCTGTGTCACGACAAAACCAGTGGAGAATGCAGGTTCGTTTAAAATAAGTACCCAGCTAACGTTGGCTAGCAACTTGCGGCTACTGTTAGTTATAGCAAAGATACAGGCTGTCTAGGGTGGACCAGCCATTTGGGTAGACTAGCTGCTAGAAGATGGATCGAATAGATAAAATTGGGCCACTAATTCACATTTTAGCTACATCTTTATTTGCTAGCATCTACTCAAGTTATGCGGCAATGTAACGTTATGCCTCCTAACCCGCACTACCAATAATTATTGTCCCAAGATTGTCTCGTCTCTCTCACCAAACTCAATGACCAATTTTTGCCCGTAGATATCTTCCTCCCGTTATCCTCTTTGCGCCTGTTGATACCACCTCTGAGGCTGCTCTCTGCGGCCATGTGGCAAGTAGCGCAACGAAGAGATGTCATGGATTATGAGAAACTAGAGGAGTTCGTCGGCCTTGTGACAGCGACAGTTCCAGACCTGTTGAATGAGAAACAGAGGGCCAAGCTTCTTCTGCGGCTGCGAACAAGGGTTAGTGGCGAATACAGTTAAGGATGTTGTTTTTGTAAACTGGAACCCCTAACAGCAGTAGTTTGGACAGTGTGTTTAGAGCCATGTAGCTGCTGATTAGTTAGGTTCTGTCCATTTTCCTGATTGCAGGGGGTTGTCCATGGTCCTGATCAGTTGGGTTCTGTCTATTGTCCTGATTGCTCAGGTTCTGTCAGTGGTCATCATTTGTTGGGTGCTGTTATTCCTTTCAGGTGATACTAGAGTTGTGTTCCGCTGATCATACAGCTGATATCCAGATCATCCAACCCCACCTGGACAGAATTCGCCCCCCTGGACACACAGGGGTAAGTAATGATACTCTGTGGAGGACAACTTCAATTTGGCCTGGGGCCATATGTATAAAACTTCTCGGAGGAGGAGTGCTGATCTAGGATCAGTTCCCCCCTGTCCTTGTAATCCTTTTCATTGTGATATAAAATGCTTAACTGATCCTAAATCAGCTTACTTTGAGATGCTTGATGTATATGGCCCCTGGTCTTTATGGAACCGCCTTTGCCATTCCTATCATTTGAAATGTGCTTATTTAAATCACGTATTTGCCTAGGATAAGATAGAATTAAAACATTGACACAATGAATAAGCAACCGTCAGATCCTTTGCACCAATTAGCTTGCGCTAATTTCCAGTGCTTGTTCCTATATGTCAAGGCCATCAAGGACTGCAGTGTTGCTCCCTCTTATTTTCAGTGGTGGGTGACGGTGGTTTACTGTTCCCTTATCACTGATAAGTTCTATTTCACAGAGTGGAGATGCTGAGGTGGATGCAGAAGAGGCCATCTTCCTGGAGCTCATCCAGACTTTGCTGAAAGACCCAGCGGAGAGAGAACACTTCTTCCAGGTTAGTCTGCCTCCATCATATGTTAAGGTCTCTCTCTCTAGCTTCCTGGTTCTGTTTAGTTACCAAAGACCATTTACAGTCCTTGTAATTATTGCCCCGGAAGGAAGTTTTCCATAGGTACAGATGTAGGACCAGCTTCTCCCGCCCCCAATCTAACCTTGACCATCAGTGGGGTAAATGCAGAACTGACCCAAGATTAGCATCTAGGGTCAACTTCACCCTACACCAATTATATCCCCATCTATCTTGATTCCAGGAGGTGTTTCCAACGGAGTACGGCGCCAGTTATGACACAGATATGCAACTACTTGTGTGGGAATTCCTTTCTAAACTGGAGAAGATATTGCCAGTACCAGACCTTGGACAGGTAGCACAAAGTAACACCTCACTAGGTCACCTTCAGCTGGGTTCAAGTCCCCTTCTGTTATTGTATTGGGAAAATCCTGCAGTGCTGACCATGATGGCAACATTTAGACTGGTTAAGTTATAGGAGGGTAATATGTTCTGTATCTTATTAGGAGAAGATATCCAAGCTGTACTGTCCCTTTCTGCACATAACCTCTGCCTTATAGCCACTCTGGGGCCACGCTGTTAGCTGAGGTGCTAGCCACCGGCTTCTCTGGTGTTCTTGAAATGGGCCTAGCATTTTGAAACGTTCCCCAGTGTGAAAAAAAACATGTGAACTTTCCAGCATATTGTCACTCACTTGTTTGCATCTCTGCTCCTATAGACTGTGTCATGGCTCAGTTCTGCTCCCTCTGTCCTGGAGGAGTGTTTGCAGGCCCTCTCTCAACCTGAGGACCTGAAATCCCTGCTGCAACACCACACATGTCTTGAGAACTTGGGCACTCAGAGTAAGGAGGAAATATTGAATGTCTTTCTCTGTTACTACATATAATACAATGTGGAGACTGTGGTATGCCTTGTAAAAACAACCACCTAATGCTTGTGCTGCCTCTGTCACATTATTAGTCTCCTTTTCCCATTGTATTCCTTCAGGTCACACCGTTGAGATGTCTTCCCAGGTCTTTGCCTGTTCCCAGTGCCCATTCTTTCACATGCAGGAATCCTACCTCCTCCAGCACATTGAGCGAAATCACCCAGAGGAGTACAGCAAGCTCCAGAAAACTGAAGAGAACCCAGCGCTTCCCAGGAAAAAGTTCCCCCGTCCTGAATTCCCCAAGCCTTTCCCCATCCACGCAAGCTCTGAACCCGGTGCTCACACATGCCACGAGTGTGGAAAGACTTTCACTCGCTCGTCAGACGTGACCAGGCACCAGCGCATTCACACAGGGGAGCGTCCGTACACCTGCAAGGAGTGCGACAAGGGTTTCAAGAACTCCTGGGATCTGACGAGGCATCAGCGGATTCACACCGGGGAACGCCCATATATCTGCCCTCAATGTGGCAAGGGGTTCACCCAACTGGGCCTACTGTCCCTACACTTCACCAGAACGCCTTGTGGCCAGAGTGCTGATCCCCCACTACAGTCCACAGAGCAACAGGAGGAGCCAAACGACAAAGGGAGTGGTCAGTACAAGTGTCAGAAATGTGGGGCTAGCTTTGACACCGTACTAGAGCGGCTGAAGCATAGGCAAACCCACGTGGTGAATCGCCATTACAAGTGTTCCCAGTGCGAGAAGATCTACGGCCGCCCGTCTGACCTGAGGAGACATCAGATGAAGCACACCGGAGAGAGACCCTTCCCCTGCGCAGAGTGCGGCAAGGGCTTCACTCACGTGTGGCTGCTGAACAAGCACCGGCAAATCCACACCAAGGAGCGGCCGTACCCGTGCCTGGAGTGCGGCAAGAGTTTCACCCAGTTACAGATACTGAACAGACACCAACTGATTCACAACGGGCAGAGGCCTTTCCAGTGCTCCTTCTGCGAGAAAAGTTTTACTCAGCTCGCGGGCCTGACGAGACACGAGAGGATTCATACAGGGGAGAGGCCATACCTCTGCACCGTCTGTCAGAAGACCTTCTTAACACATGGGGAGCTGGTAAGACACCAACGCAGTCACAGCGACTTCAGACCGTTCTCTTGCTCTCAGTGTCCCAAGAGCTTCAAAACCAAGCGTGCACAGAGTGAACACATGAATACCCACACAGGGGAGCGACCGTTCTCTTGCGCACACTGTGGGAAGGAGTTTGCCAAGTCTACTTCCCTCATAAGACACAACCTGATGCACACAGGGGAGAGACCGCATCAGTGCGCTCAGTGTGGCAAGACCTTCCTTACCTCTGGGGAGCTGCTCCTCCACAGGCGAATACACACAGGGGAGCGGCCATACCCGTGCTCGGGCTGTGAACGGAGGTTTAGGTGTTCGTCAGACCTGACCATGCATCTGCGGACACACACAGGAGAGCGCCCATACTCCTGTATGTTGTGTAAAAAGTGCTTCTCCACCTCAACGCGTCTCAAAAGGCACCTGCGCACTCACATAGGGAAAGGTGTGTAATCATGGCAAGAACCTTTGAAAACATTGTCATGTATATTAATTTATTTTCCAAATCATGTTTATGGACTGCATTACTGAATAGTATGAGGACACAAAATATATGCATTTTACTAAAACTCAGCCTTACAACATGCTCTATTAAAAAATTACAATTATGCCTTTAATTCACATTAAACATTTTTAACACTTGATGTGGAATTTTTCTTGGCTCATCTCTTGTATTTCCCTGTTAACATTTCAACACAAATGTTGTACACACACATTTTCCAACAGTAGACCTGTTCGATCAGCCCACTGCCTATCAACTAGTCAACTGAAAAACAATATGGTGCGCCCTCCCTGATCAGATGGCTTTTCTGTTTCGTTATGAAGTACTGCACCAAGCAAGATTGGTGTGAAATAATTAGAAGTGGAAAGATACCCCTTTGAGGTTAAAGCAACAGTCAGGTGAGAAAAGTTGAAATAAGCAACCAATGATTTAAATTATCATTGGGCACAATGGTAAGGTTTGGTTAGGTAATTAAAATTTGAGGTTGAGTTGACAATTAAATTCTAACACTACACAAATATGCTTTCTGATATACTAAGGCTTTTTCTGTTAATGGCATAAACCATATCAAGGATGGACATGTATTTAAACATTTGATTTAGAATGCTTAGGTCATCCGTCTTTTAATATGAGAAAATACTATGGTTCATTATGAAGTATTTTATTACAACTGAACTTTTCTTAATAAAGTATACCATTTATTATCGGCGGGGGGGTTATCGTGTCGTTCACTACAACCGTCACGCAGCGTAAACGTTTAACCTAACTGAACACACCCCTGGAGTCTAACTCAACGTCAACAAAACTAAGGAGATGATTGTGGACTTCAGGAAACAGCAGAGGGAACACCCCCCCATCCACATCGATGGAACAGTAGTGGAGAGGGTAGCAAGTTTTAAGTTCCTCGGCATACACATCACAGACAAACTGAATTGGTCCACTCACACAGACAGCATCGTGAGGAAGGCGCAGCAGCGCCTCTTCAACCTCAGGAGGCTGAAGAAATTCGGCTTGTCACCAAAAGCACTCACAAACTTCTACAGATGCACAATCGAGAGCATCCTGGCGGGCTGTATCACCGCCTGGTATGGCAACTGCACCGCCCTCAACCGTAAGGCTCTCCAGAGGGTAGTGAGGTCTGCACAACGCATCACCGGGGGCAAACTACCTGCCCTCCAGGACACCTACACCACCCGATGCTACAGGAAGGCCATAAAGATCATCAAGGACATCAACCACCCGAGCCACTGCCTGTTCACCCCGCTGTCATCCAGAAGGCGAGGTCAGTACAGGTGCATCAAAGCTGGGACCGAGAGACTGAAAAACAGCTTCTATCTCAAGGCCATCAGACTGTTAAACAGCCACCACTAACATTGAGTGGCTACTGCCAACACACTGTCAATGACACTGACTCTACTCCAGCCACTTTAATAATGGGAATTGATGGGAAATGATGTAAATATATCACTAGCCACTTTAAACAATGCTACCTTATATAATGTTACTTACCCTACATTATTCATCTCATATGCATACGTAGATACTGTACTCTATATCATCGACTGCATCCTTATGTAATACATGTATCACTAGCCACTTTAACTATGCCACTTGGTTTACATACTCATCTCATATGTATATACTGTACTCGATATCATCTACTGTATCTTGCCTATGCTGCTCTGTACCATCACTCATTCATATATCCTTATGTACATATTCTTTATTCCCTTACACTGTGTATAAGACAGTAGTTTTTTTGGAATTGTTAGTTAGATTACTTGTTCGTTATTACTGCATTGTCGGAATTAGAAGCACAAGCATTTCGCTACACTCGCATTAACATCTGCTAACCATGTGTATGTGACAAATAAATTTGATTTGAGCTACTGACACCTACTGGTGGAGATCGAGTCGTGTCTGGCGACAAAATTCAGGTGACGATTAACATCTCGCCTGTAAACTTTACAAAACAAGGTTCTACAAAATCCCCTTATTTTATGATTCTGTCAAAACATAATGTAGCTAGTAGCTATTCATGGGTTGCACAGATGCCGCATCATATTGATGTCCAACTGATGCTCTGTCTTTCTGAACTGGGGCTAATGACATTGCTAAAGTAAACACCATTTGTAGAAAACAAAATTGGCATCATTATGATGTCAAGTTTACTTGAGAAATGGCAGTGTTGGCATCCTGAGCTAGCAAAGTTCTGCAGAAAAAGCTAGCAGTGCTAACGTTAAGCTAACTAAAATGTCGATGCCCAGTCTTAGCTAGCTAGCTAAAGTTATACTGCATATAAAGTCAATCTGGCGACATTACAATGATGACAAAAGCTTGTCCTACTAATTATTTTCCTCCTTTTTAAAATGTCATTGTGTTTCCAAGCCACGGTAATGCACTTCATACAATATCTTCATCAACACCAAGACCACATTAAATAGAATGCTCAGCTGGGCATCAGTCGAATCAAACGAATGTTCAAAACAATATTGTATGACGAAACGTGCAGCCCAGGAACACAATGAAACCACATGTTATGACGCGACATTTGCCTGGTTAACTGCGTTCCATTTGTTTTGAATCTAAGCAACTGCAACAATGCCGAAGAGAGGGAGAAAGGTATGTCGATTGATAGACTATATTTTTAAAGGCTACAAAACAATAATTTATTACCGGATAAATTACTGTAGAAGTCGTGTTTCAAACGGTGTTTAACTTGAGTGTGTATTTGTTTATTTGAACATGGAACTAGAAGAAGAGGTCAACCCCTGTAACCATCGAGAACGCCAGGTGAATTTACATTAGAAAATTGAGGCCCACATAGATCCTATTTAATTATAATATGTAATTCTATATTTAGGCCTATATACATTTTTTTCCCACAGAAAATAATCTAATGAATTATCCAATAGTATCATTCATGTCACATGAAACCCCAGCTATGGTAAAGGAAGTTTCTAATGAACTCCACCAACCGAGTGAAGCAGAGACAAGTCTGTCTTTGTGGAATTCAGCTAGGACTACATTGATTCGCCAAAAGTCAATACTTGTAAAAACAATATACTGTATATATAATGAAATGCTTACCTTGTACCTATGTTCGTCCTCAGTAGTTGCGTGCCTTTCTTTGTTTGCTGAAATCCATACTTTTTCAATAAACCTTAATCAAATACAACCACCTGCTGTTTCCTTAAGATTCAATTGGCACATGCTCATTTTCACTGAGTTGCCATCTTAGAGCAACAGCAATGAGCAAACAGTCAGTGGTTGTATTTGATTAACATTTATTGAAAATGTATGGATTTCATCAAATAAAGGCACGCAACTACAGAGGACAAACACAGGTACAAGGTAAGCATTTCATTATTTACATTTTTTGAAGAAGTGACCTTGGGCGAATCGATGTTGTCAGAGCTGAATTCCACAAAGACTGTTCTCCACAAAGCCTGTTCATCAGAAATGTCCTTCACCATGGAGGGGAGTTTAGTCAGCTAACACATAGCTGACTAATACATATATGGTCAAATATCTGCAGGAACAATGAGACGACACATGACTCGATACGCCGTTACGCAGGAAAAATTGTGGTGAGCTATCAATTATGAACGATACCTTTGCTCTATGTATGTGGTTTCACTGTATAAACATTTGCCTTGACTTTGTATTAATGAACCTGCATCATCTTAAACATACATCTTGCATTTACTTGTAGGACTACATTGCCCAGTCAACCACTGCTTTCTCTCAGGAAGATGTTTCCGGTATAGGCCTACATAACATCTTGGGGAAGACTGTAGAGGGCCTTCTCCAAAAAGTGTGCGGAGGGGTCTCAAGCATCCTGAACAAGTATTTGTATGGGGCGGGGGTGTTGTCTGATGCGGTGATCCCAGTAAATCTCTTGCCTGTGGCTTCAAATGGAGACAATCGGAAAATGGAAAAAAGATGGCAGGACTGCACTGAGGAAGACTGTGAACTGATAATTATCCGACTGACAGGGACTGTAATTATCACCATGTTGGATAGTGTTATGGAGAGTTGCAGGACGGACCCCACACACAGTTCATTCTTAGAAGAACTGGGGCTCACCATGGAAATGGTAACGATCATACGTGAAGTAGCAGAATGTGCAGCAAACGCCACAAGTAATGATTTCAGTCAGTTCACAGTTGGAGGAGTTCCTCTCTTTCAGAGACCACTGAGCAATCTTTCCTCTGGGCCGAGTCAACCAGCACCCCCCCAAAATGCCTTGCCAACATCCACTGTTCCCACACCTGTCTCAAAGGTGAGCTCAGCCAGTCCCAGATCCACTGACTCAGGGTCCTCACAAGTCAGGAAGCCAAGACAATCAACAGAAGGAGTTAAGAGACTCTCCGAAAGGCAGCAGAATCCAGGGGAGGAGATCACATCTCTAGTGATTGAAACCATTCTACGGTCAGTTGCGGATTTAGCCAGGCATGGACTTCTGCCAAGCTGCACCCAGTAGACTGGATGCCACCTTTTTATGGAGGTGATGCAGAAAACAAACATGTGAAGCCAATTCATAAAAGCATTAATTAAACAAATATGTTGTTAAAAGGTGAGTCAGCAGTTTCTTTCTATAGCAACAAAAACATGAAATAAAGTCAAATGTACTACTGTTTTTAATTTTTAATGAAAGCCTTATGAAGGGATTTAACACAGAACGTTGTGTTAAACGATGAATGTCAGTTATAGAGTCAAGTACTGAATGTGAAATGGCAGTGCAGATATAATGATATGATATTTTCCAACAACAAAAGAATGTTTAACAAGACTCCATCCAAGAATACATTCAGGTCACCAGATGGTGTTCTACTCTAGAATAATAGCATTGATTATAGCAAGCAACACTGTATGAAAGCTCAGATAGTCTAATAAAAAATTTGAAAAAATGAACCTTTAAAAAGTAGAAGTTACATGCCTGAGTTTCTCAATATGGGTTTTGGATTTTCAATATTCAGGAGTTGCATATTCCTTTCCTTTGGACCAATGGTGGGGAGTAAGCTGTGCATTGGAACCAAACTCAGGGCTCACCAGCCATACAATCAATAATGCAGTTTTCATATGTGGTTTGAGTCTGTACCCATGAAATACATGTCAAGATGCTAACACTTGAAAGGTCTTGTTCACCTGACACAATGTGTAATATTTCCCTGTATATAATCAACAGGTACAGGTATTTAAAGTCCCTCCCCCCCACACACACACATTAAAGCCATGTATGCGAAGCAAATAGGCTACAATATGTATGCACACACACACATACAGGGAAATAACATCAAAGTCGCAATTGCAACACTGTTGCACATGGAGCCTGGTATGGCGTAGTACATATGAGCCAGTGGACAGCGCCTAGTGCTGAAAACGTAAACGCACTGTAGTCAAAATGTTTTGTTTTGGACATTTGGCATCTGACGTAGCAAGCTAAAGTCTTCTACTAACGCTTCGAATACTTGAACACAAACAATCATCAACTTGTTGCTTGCTGAAATAAATAGTAGCTTGCTAGCTCCCGATGTTTGCTTTATACCGGTAAACTCTAGCGTTTCGTCGTTTGTTTGAGGGACGCTGTGATTGATTTTGACAAAATTAGGTAAATTATCTTGAGTTATGAGTTTGCTATTTTTGTAATTAAATACATTTTCCACTACAACTGCGTTGCTAATTTATCTAGCTACGTAACTTAGCTGACGTTAGTTGCTGACAATGCAGCATGTTATTTAAAATAAAATGTAATTCTTTGACAACTATTCAGGTGATGTTAATGTGTAGAAAACACAGTCAATACTGAACCATACATTTTTTCCTTCCAGCTGGCAGAGAAAGCCATTAGGGAAGCTGTGCACACAGTTCTGACAGATGGACGCCATGGGGAGTTTTCAAGCCTAAGAATAATGGAGCTGAAATGCATTGATATGTCTAAGACACCTAAAGCCCAATCAACCTTGGAGTCCATTCAGCTGCCCAAAGACAGTGATGACAGCTTGAAATCAGGATCCTGTGAAGACTCCCTGATTGCTGAACCTCATGCTGACCAAGTTGACACCATCAAGGCATCTATGAACACTGAAATCCACTCAGTGGTTACTAAGGCCACAGTGGTCTATGCTAACCAACCCGAGGCACTTTCCAGTGAAGTGCTTCTGGGCACTGAAGGTAATGGAGATGTTGCTGACCATGCTGTGGTGGGTTCTCTGACTCCAGACTGTGACCTGGCATTGGTAGAAGGGCTGGACCCTGGGTGGCACACTGCCCTGGTACCGACGGAGACCTTGGTGAATCCTGGCAATGACTCTGACCTGACTGTGTCTGACTCCAGTGAAGTGTCTCTGATCACTGATGACCTGCCAGTGGTAGACTCCGCTGTTGACTCCAGAGGGCAGCAGAGGGCAGAGGATGACTTACAAAGCACTGACCAGCTGCTAACGAGGTCCTGTGCAGACTGTGTGACCACAGAGAAGCACTATGCTGTACCGTTTGAGGACTCTTTGAACTCTGACAAGGAAATCTCCCTCTACATTAAAGACCATGATGACCGACCTGCAGTAGACTTTAGCAGAGATTCTGTGAGCTCGTCTGACCAGTCTTTATCCCTTGTTGCCACTGCTCTTGGATCAATAGTCACTATTGACTCTTTCAATAAGGCTCTGTTGTTTTCCAATATGTTGGACCAAGGCAAAGATAACTATATTGACCAGCCTGTAGTGAAGTCTCAGACCACTGAAAATCTAATTAACCCCACTTTGGTGTCAGAGGCCATTCAATCTCTCATCAATGAAATCCTGGAAGATAACATTATCTCAGCCCCTGATGACAGAACTCCGTTCACTACAGACCATGTAGGATCACATGAGATTGAAATATTTATATCTAGAATGCACTTAGGCAGTGTTATCACCTGTCATGATGACCAGTTTTTGGAGCCAGACAGTGAGGATGACATGGTTGACCCTTTGTCTCACACCAGTCATAGCCATCATCTGTGCGAGTCAGTCATGAGGCCCAAAGGTCAAGTCCAACTCAGTGGACATACTTGGTCACCCTCTTATGAGACTGATGACTATCGTCGCTATGCTCAAGACCACAACGTGATGGAATACAGCTGGGACCTAAAGTCTGCATGGGTTTCTGTGCCACACTACATTCTGACGAGAGGGGAGAGTGTGACCAAAAGGATGGAGGGAGAGAAGAAGTATGGAGAAAAGGAATGGGAGAAGTGCTCCTCACAGTGTGACAGGAACTCTCTGATTGGTGAGTATTGTGATAATTATGTAGTTGATTATATTTCTATACATATTTTGACCACAGGAAAGGGTAGCCTATGTTTCCATGTTACTACAAGGTAGATTAAATAGATTAAATTGAATCCAACATTTTAATTATTGTGATTCTTGGTGTAAATTTAGATTACAGGTATGTATTGATTGGATTGAAATGTTCCCTCTCACTCTTTAGAGCATAATGGACAGTGGAGGATAGCCAGAGCAGTAGAGGCAGACACTGAAGAAATCCTTCCCAAGCCGTACATGAGAGACTTAGTTATGTACGATGGATTCAACCAGCTAAATGAGGAGAGAGTGGGAAATCAGCTGGTCCTTTCCTCTCTCTCAAGGGCTCTCAATGAAGTTAAGAAGGACACGGCTTTTTTGAGGTCATTGAGAGAGGGGATCAATAAATGAATGAGAGAAAACGAGAGAATTAAAGATGAGATGAAGAAGAAAGACATGAGGAACTTTAACAGTGCCAAAGATCGAAGGGCAGAGAGAAAGAGGGCAAGGAGGAGGGAGCGAGAGCGAGAGCGGGAGAGGAACTGTGATTTGACCACATGGATGCCCACCCGGTCCGGAATGGAAAGTTCCATTATAGGACTCCGTCCCAGGCCTCCGTCCCGGCCACTGCTCAGAGAACCAGTCTTAGCCAGAACCAGCTTCAGCCGCACCGACGCCAGAACGATAGAGGTTAGGGAGATGATCCTGCAAAGGAGCCGCATTGCCTACAAGATCAAGTGCCTGCAACGCCGGAAAGCGGCTGCTGAGGGGTTGACACTGACTGAGGGAGGTGGAGGGCCTGAGGATGGGGGTGACGGAGAGACAGTGATGGACATTACAGGGCAAAGTAAGAAAGCCTCAAAGGGCAAGGGGTCAAAGGGCAAAGAGAGTGGAGGAGGGGAAGGTAGTGACTGGGCCAAATTAGGTCTGGAGGAAATTGTGGAGACAGATGACAGGAATAAAGAGAACAGAACCAAAGTACGGACAGGGCAGAGAAGTAAGGACAAGCGAAGAGAGGAACGAGAGAGACAAAGATGTAGTAAGGAAACAGATTTGATCTCAGACGAATTAGCAAGAATGGACATAGAAAAAATAGATGGACATAAAGCGGATGAGACGATTAGCAAGATCTCTGAGGAAAATATTTCTAACAACTGTTGTGTAGAGACAAACGAGGGAGAAAAATATGATAGAAAACAGATGAAAGAAAAGACGAGCAGAACAAATGTACATACTGATGAGGGAGTGATGAGCAAAGCATCATGGGAAAGAGAAGAGGCTGGAGAGGAGAATGCTAAGACATTTCAAGAGTGCTTAAAAGTCCAGGGTAAGAGCATAACATTCAAGTTAATGATAAGTATAATGTGTCATAAATCAAATTTTATTTGTCACAACAGGTGTTCACCTTACAGTGAAATGCTTACTTACAAGCTCTTAACCAACAGTGCAGTTTTAAGAAAATACCAACACAAAAAAGATAAGAGATAAGAAAAACAAATATTTAAGGAACAGCAGTAAATAACAATACCGGGGCTATATACAGGGTGTACCAGTTCAGAGTCAATGTGTCAACATGCGGGGTCACCGGTGTCAAGGTAATTGGGGTAATTATGTACATGCAGGTAGGGTTATTAAAATGGCTATGCATAGATAATAACAGAGTGTAGCAGCAGCATAGGGGGAGTGGGGGGGGGGAATAATCTGGGTAGCTATTTGATTAGCTGTTCAGGAGTCTTATAGCTTGGGGTAAAAGCTGTTTAGAAGCCTCTTGGACCTAGACATGTCGCTCCGGTACCGCTTGCCGTGCGGTAGCAGAGAGAACAGTCTATGACTAGGGTGGCAATTTTTAGGGCCTTCCTCTGACACCGCCTGATATAGAGGTCCTGGATGGCAGGAAGCTTGGCCCTGGTGATGTACTGGGCCATACGCACTACCCTCTGTAGTGCCTTGCGTTCGGAGGCCGAGCAGTTGCCATACCAGGCAGTGATGCAACCCGTCAGGATGCTCTCGATGGTGCAGCTGTAAAACCTTTTGAGGATCTGAGGACCCATGCCAAATCTTTTCAGTCTCCTGAGGGGGAATAGGTTTTGTCGTGCCCTCTTCACGACTGTCATGATGTGCTTGGACCATGTTAGTTTGTTGGTGATGTGCTCTCTTCACGACTGTCTTGATGTGCTTAGACCATGTTAGTTTGTTGGTGATGTGGACGCCAAGGGACTTGAAGCTCTCAACCTGCTCTACTACAGCCCCATCACTGAGAATGAGGCCGTGCTCAGTTCTCCTTTTCCTGTAGTCCACAATCATCTCCTTTGTCTTGATCATGTTGAGGGAGAGGTTGTTGTCCTTGCACCACACGGTCAGGTCTCTGACCTCCTCCCTATAGGCTGTCTCATCATTTTCGGTGATCAGGTGATGACACTGTTGTGATCAGGTAATGACATTGTTGTGATCGGGTGATGACATTGTCATCAGCAATGATAGTTAATGATGGTGTTGGAGTTGTGCCTGGCCGTGCAGTCATGAGTGAACAGGGAGTACAGGAGGGGACTGAGCACGCACCCCTGAGGGGCCCCCGTATTGAGGATCAGCGTGGCGGATGTGTTGTTACCTACCCTTACCACCTGGGAGCGGCCCATCAGGAAGTCTAGGATCCAGTTGCAGGTGTCTAGTCCCAGGGTCCATAGCTTAGTGATGAGCTTTGAGGACACTATGGTGTTGAATGCTGAGCTGTAGTCAATAAATAGCATTATGGCATAGGTGTTCCTTTTGTCCATGTGGAAAAGGGCAGTGTGGAATGCAATAAAGATTGCATCATCTGTGGATCTGTTGGTGCGGTATGCAAATTGGAGTGGGTCTACGGTTTCTGGGATAATGGTGTTGATGTGAGCCATGACCAGCCTTTCAAAGCATTTCATGACTACAGACGTGGGTCAGTAGTCATTTAGGTAGGTTACCTTCGTGTTCTTGGGCACAGGGACTAGGGTGGTCTGCTTGAAACATGTTGGTATTACAGACTCAGTCAGGGACAGGTTGAAAATATCAGTGAAGACACTTGCCAGTTGGTTAGCGCATGCTCGGAGTACACGTCCTGGTAATCCATCTGGCCCTGCGGCCTTGTGAATGTTGACCTGTTTAAAGGTCTTACTCACATTGGTTGCGGAGAGCGTGACCACACAGTCAGTGTTACTTGCCTCGAAGCGAGCATAGAAGTTATTTAGCTCGTCTGGTAGGCTTGTGTCACTGGGCAGCTCTCGGTTGTGCTTCCCTTTGTCGTCTGTAATAGTTTGCAAGCCCTGCCACATCCAACAAGCGTCGGAGCCGGTGTAGTATGATTAGATCTTAGTCCTGTATTGACGCCTAGGCTGTTTGATGGTTCGTCGGAGGTCATAGCGGGATTTCTTATAAGCTTCTGGGTTAGAGTCCCGCTCCTTGAAAGCGGCAGCTCTGCCCTTTAGCTCGGTGCGAATGTTGCCTGTAATGCATGGTTTCTGGTTGGGGTATGTACTGTGGGGACGACGTCCTCGATGCACTTATTGATAAAGCCAGTAACTGTTGTGGTGTACTCCTCAATGCCATTGGAAGAATCCCGGAACATATTCCAGTCTCTGCCAGCAAAACAGTCCTGTAGTTTAGCATCTGCTTCATCTGACCACTGTTTTATAGACAGAGTCACTGGTGCTTCCTGCTTTAATTTTTGCTTGTAAGCGGGAATCAGGAGGATAGAGTTCTGGTCAGATTTGCCAAATGGCGGGCGAGGGAGAGCTTTGTACACGTCTCTGTGTGTGGAGTAAAGGTGGTCTAGAATTGTTTTCCCTCTGGTTGCACATTTAACATGCTGATAGAAATTTGGTAAAACTGATTTAAGTTTCCCTGCATTAAAGTCACCGGCCAACATTACTGATGTTGATATAAATGTTTGTCCTGTTTGTGAATTATGAGTGAACTGATTTTTTTAGTTATACTTTCAGAGGTCATAGATGGAGAGGAAGGTCCTACAGGAAGAAAGTTGGAGCATCAGAAGGCCAGAGACAGTGAGGAGATACGAAACAGTGATGGATATGTGAAAATGAGAGAGATTGGTAAAAGAAAGGAAGTGGAGGTAGAGGTTACAAAACTCTGTACCTCCTGTGATGAAATGTCCATCATGGTTCTGGAGAACCAAGGCAATGCTAGGCCTATGACAGACTCCCAGACTCCATTGAAGGGCAAAGGAAAGCAACAACATAGCCTTCCATACAAGAGAACGGAAGGACTTCAAGAGGAGATCAATTCAAAGGGTGAAATGCTTGAGGGTGGAAGACAAGTCAACTTCCCTGGGTGCCAGGCACAGAAACACAGAAGTCCGGGTGTGTTGGGTGATGTTGCAGGCTTCTGGAGAAAGGAGAAAAGTGTCCACAAGGAGAAGGACAGAGTGGGCCAGACATGGCGAGACCAGGGGGGAAATGGCAGGGAGCAATGGAATGGAGAGACAGAGAGGGGTGGAGTTGGTAGGAGTAGAAGAGCTAGACAGAGAGGAAACCAGTTGCTGCTTTTTTCTAGGCAAAAGCACAGCAACTGGAATGACTCTCATCCATCAGAGAGCAGCTGTGACTGGAGGAGCAGGGAGAAACATGTTGAGAGTAGGATGGATAGGCAGAGAGGTGAGAGGCCTCTGAAGAGGGAAAAGAGCTAAAGGAAAGAAATACATTGATGTGTGTTAAATAAATATTATTTCAGATATCAGAAATTGGATTATATAAGTTATTGGTAAATCCATGCACATGATTCAGACAAAATGGAATCTATTAATATTATTCATCACTAAGACAAAGTATGTTATTTTTTCCCTTTCTGCAAAGGGTTTGTGGGCGGGAAAACTATTTGATTAATATCCCTCCATTCGCGCTTCAATATCCGGCAAGGTTGAACGGTGACGGTCATTTCCACCTCCGACAGTTTCCGTGTGGCCACAATCAAGACAACCGCTGTAAACAAACTTTCAGTAACGGTTTAATTCCAGAAGAAATACATTTAAACAAAAAGATATGCATATCAAAACAGGTGAGTTTTGGGTACCGGTAGCTATTAGCACATTACTTTGTGACTTTCTACTTTGCCAACCTTAGTAAAACGTTCTGAAATGAAGACTCCCGGTACGGTGTTCGGTACGGTGTGTTGGAGCCGGGGTGTTATGAAACTTATCTAACGTAATGTTAGCTAGCTAGCCAGGAAATTGTTTATTGTTCCAATGCATACTTGAAGACTAACGGTATGGCCGTATTATAGTATCTCCTGCTTAGTTATAAGTTACTATTTTAAATAAATTACGTTTCAGGTTAGCTGACGTTGGCTACTGTTAACGTTACATACACGTTGCTTTTCTGTTTCTTAGCAGACTAGCTAGCTAGTTAGCAAGTGGTTTGTTGGCAAGGCAGTTCGATAAGGTTATAACGTTAGTTACATAGCTTTTTGCTCACATGACATACAACTTGCATAACATGGTTGTAAAGTTATTTAAGTGTCATTATAAAATTTGCCACTGGATTTTTTTTTCTCTGAATTCAGCTTAATCGGTAGCTAGCTAGGCCAGACGTGGCGTGCATTCTAGCTCTGCGTAGCTATGTGGCTAGCTAACGTTAGCTAGCCAGTTAACCTAAAGCCCCAACAAAACCTAACAAGTTAAGATGGGTACTTTGATAGTTAGCTAGTTAATAATTTCACCAATAAACCATAACATAAATGTGTAGTTTTAAACTGTTCCATTTTTTCATATTAAATTATTAGGGGATTCTAACGATCTTCCTTTGCCTTATATCTAACTTTAGGTACATGGGAGGCCAACACAGTGTGCGAGTCTGACACCCTGTGTGATCCTGCTGGCCTTGTGTCCTCCACCAACCCAGAGGCTCATATTGGCAACCGCCGCCTATCACCTGGGTCTGGCAACTGTGGTGGAGGAGGTGGAGGCTGCCCAACTGGGGTTGACCAGCAGCCCTGCCAAGCTTCACCCCAGGCCCTCGAGGGCAACCTGAACGGACCCGCCCATGTACATGCCTTCACTTACCGTAGAGACAGAGATCGTAGAGGCCAGCACAAAGGCCGTGGCCCTCGCAGAGAGGGGCCCAGGGGGGCAGGGCGTGTAGCAGATAGGCCCCCGAAGCAGAGCCAGAAGGAGAGGTGGGTGGAGGACAGCCTGTCTCTACTCAAGCACCCACCTGCTTTTCCAGTGCAGGACAGCCCTGCCAAGCTGCAGCCAACCATCAGCTATGCCTCGAAAGTGAAGTCAGGGGCGGTGGGTGGAGTGCTGGAGGAGGAGGGCCGCCCAGCCATCGGTGTCCTGCTGCAGAACCAGTGGGGACTTAGTTTCATCAGTGAGGTCCTCCAAGCCACAGAGGGTTCAGTTCCCTCTCCTGCCCCCATAGCAGCACCTCAGCTCACATTTGGAGGTGAAACCGCCAACCCAACACAAGAGAGGCATCACACAGTCCAGGCCAGTGGTGAAATCCCAGTTCCTGTCACTACCTCAATCTCCATTGACCAGTACAGAGAAGAGGAAGCAAAGATCAATGGGAAGCTGCTTCTCACCTGTCAACATCTAAAGGAGGCTCTGCACTATCACACAATAGGTAAGGGCTGACGTGGTTAAGACCTCAATAATACATTAATGTATTATAAATGTTATTTTTCTGTGGCATCTGTCATAAAGTTGTATGCATCATATTATGAATCCTAACTATACCTTGTTCATTTTTAGAATGGAATGTCACCTGCAACAAACAGAAAGAAGGTGAGATGTTCATCAGGAAGGTCCATTATTAGAATTTGGACCGGATTCTCCATTCTCCACGTTGGGCATTAGAATCTCTGAAGCAGGGCTCATAATTGTAAAGGATTTTAAGATGTTTTCAGACCTCTAAAGTAGTCTAATGTCAAGAGAAAATCACATCCCACAACATCAGTGGTGTAAATTCAGTTTAGCTATATGCCTCCACCCCAAATGAATAGAAAATACGGTCACCCAATAAAACCAGGAAATGAAACGGTGCTCATCTTTTCCATTCATTTGGAGTTGTGGTGTATAGCTGGATACACACAACCACTGTCGTGGGACATGGTTTCATCTTGACATTACTTTCGAGGTTGGGGAAAAAACGAACAAACGTTACTTAAAAAATTAAATGGCCTCTTTAATGGTTCGATTTGTTAAACGTTGTTCTATTTTATTGTCCCACCATAATATGTAAAAACACCCAATAATACAAGACAGTTTAAATACAGATGGAACTATGAGACTGATATATAAATGTGAAGGATCCACTTGGACTATTGACTCATTTGTTCCAATTTGAAACAACGGGCTGTGGTCTCTTGGTTTAGTTATAAAAATATTTGGTTTAAACGCGTCGAATAAGTGCAGTGAAGAACAATCTCTCTCTTTGTGAGGGCACAGTCATTGAATTTCACGTTGTCTCTCAATTCCAACTGATTCCCCGTTGCTCTTCGGGGGGTCATATTTTTAAATCAATTGCCATCTCCGTTTTCTTAATGTTTATTTTTTAAGGAAGTTGTCTTGGCATCACTGGATGAATTTGGATGTTTCTCTGTCGAGACCTTCAGGTGAGGCTTGATATGATTTTAAGGAATCCCACCAGCGGAGTGTCGTCCGCATATTTAAAGAATCCATGGGCTGGGCCAGAGGCTTGGCAATTGTACGCAACCTTACAGGGCTCCCTTGTTAACCTTTCTAGATGAAGAGATTGCAGGGTTAAATCTCACCTGACTACAGTTTACCAGCTTCTCGATAAGTAGATGGTCTTGAAAGCGCTACTGAACACAATTTTCACTAGGCTAGTGAAAATTGTTTGTGGTTATTCAGCATGACCAGTAGGCAAATTGTATTGGATCTAGGGGAGATCCTACTAGTGACATCATTTAAACTTGCTGTATCTTGTCTGCAAAAACATTTGTATCATGCACCCTAATGGTTCTAAAGGATACAACTTGAGATGTTTTTTTTATCTAGTGGGTTTCCCTTTTCAGAAGTCCTTGCTGCAGCCCCCAAGGGCTAGATTGTATGAGAGGTTTGACAATGCTGCCTGTCACTAAATGCTGTCTTATTTTCTGTTTCAGATCCCAATAAGGTAGTTTGGTATAAGAACTCCCTGGACCAGCCAGCCTAGTGACGCATGGACCTGTCTGCCACAACACACACCCCCACACACACCCCCACACGCACTCAGGTCGATGTCTTTACACAAAGCCACACTGAGACACTTTGGACTAACTCCTTGATGAGATCCACAACTAGGGACTTTTCTAACGCCTTCAAAGGCCTGCCTTAATGAATTGGACCTGGAGTTCCTATCAGCTCAAAATGATTCGTTTTAATGTCGTGTTGAGCTGGTCTTTTTTTAACAATCTTAAGAGCTGTCATTTTATTGTGAGGAACTGCAGTTTTATCAGACATTTTCTGTTTTGTCCTCTGTTGTAAGGGATCCGTCAAGCACTTTCTAATCTGTTGTGACCAATCCTTGGTACGCCTACCCTACCAGGTTATTTTTTTCACAAATTTGAAAATGTGTTATACCTGCTTCATTTGACCGTATTTTACACGGGACAGATGTGTAATCATGTCTCCAGTTTACAGGGGTGCAGACAGCACAATAAGAAGGCACCCTTCCCCTGTCTGATCCTAATGCTGTTTTATTTTGTACCCTGATTGGGTGAATGTTACTCATGAATCCATATGATTACTCATGATCACACTAGCTCAGTTTTATGATTTGAAATATATAAAAAATACACTGGAGGATAAGTGAACAGTATTGCATAATAAAATTGAATGAACTTGACATGCCCCATGGTCTTACTGGTAATGCTCATACTTCATTGTTTTATCATTTTTACATATGATACATAAAACCCACAGCATTTGCTTTAATACGGACAAGTTTAAAATGTTTTGACCTTTTAAAAAAAAAAAAGTAAACTGAGGGCTTGACTATCCTTGTCGCTGAAGTTCAGCACGATTGAAATGTAAAGGTTATTTCCAATTTAGCCAACATGCAGTGTTTACCGTGAATGCAGTGCTGCTAACGTAAGAACATTGCCTTTCAATTTCTATGGCGCTGAACTACTGCGATACGGACTGAATAAAGGCCAAAAATAAGTGATTGTGATCCTTGGATGACTTGATTGGATAAATGCTCAGTGGGCGGAGTTACATGAGGGGGAGGGGGAAATCTGTTTGGTCTTGAGTTCCAAATTTACCTACCTTTCTGCCTGAACAGCTTAAAATGTGTGGAAAAGGCATAGTGCCCTCACCTCTGCTGGTGCAATGCACTGGGCTAGGGACCATAAGATCACAGGTTCTAATCTTGCTGATCCCCATCCTCGAAAAAGGTACATTTCAGCTTTCAGTGTAAAGCAAATTTTTATTTAATGTTAAGCCAATATTGCCACCTGTCAATGATTTTAGAAGGAATGATTTAAATGGTTTGATAATCCAGATCTGTTTACAGTTGTAAGAAATCTAGCTACATTACAACGCATCACTGACTATATCCGGAGGTACTTCTTTTAATCGTATACACTTGTTAAAAAATATATTTGCACAATCAGAATGTTGACAAGATCAGGACACGTTAACACCAGGTATAAACGTGGCTATATTGTGGACTAGGGGCTGGATTAAATCCGTATCGCGGAAGATCTGCATTATATTGAAATTTAAAGGCATAGTTCCCGCGTTCGCGGAGACTTCATTCACGGTAAACGCTGCATATGTTGGCTCAATCAGAAATGACTAATATTAATGCGGATCTTCTGCGATACAGATTGAATCCAGCGCTAGAGAAAGACAAAAAAGATCAAAAGATAAAGGTGTTTTCTCCAAATGCGGGAACATTGCCTTTACATTTCAATCGCACTATAGCGCAGATTTTCTGCAGTCCGGATTTAATCTAGGCCTTAAATACTAATGAGTGTGGCTAAAAACTGTTGTGTTGAGTTCAGAACAATAGAAGTGAGGCATAGAATATTTCTACATTCTTTCCCTCCATCATGACACAACACATACAATCCAGGTAAAGGGAAGGTGGGTGCAAGTTGCAGCCTGTTGGGTAGTGAGCTGTCAATCTCTCCAGGTCACCTCCACTTCATCTGTTCTGTACCTGCCAACAACAATGTTTCTCTTGTCACTGGAAGACAGCACAATATGGTAGACCTGTTGTCAAAAAATATCCAGTTAACATTTCAATACACTTTCGTAAAATAGACGAAGAACTTCCTGTAACATTTTAGCTAAAATTTTTATGTAAAAGTAATCACTATACAATAGAATTAAAGGGAATCATTGTACTGTACAATATAAATATGATAAATCATTGTACTGTATAATAGAATATGATCAAAGGGAATCACTGTACTGTACAATAGAATATAATGAAAGGGAATCATTTGAGTTGCAGGTATAGTGGAATTACCTTTGAGTGATCCATGAGTCTGACAGCTCAGTTGTCTGACCGGATCGGAACATCTCCCAGCCAGCCTGTGCAATCATTGCTCCATTATCGATACAAAAGCTGTGACACAACGAAACAGAAAATCACATTTTAATAACAGGATGTACAAAGTTAAAGTACATTGTGAAATTAGCGTCAACATAAGCCATTTTACTTTATTATTTATGAACTAATACAAGGTAAGCATTGAATGTCTTAGATGCTATGTTTTCAATACAAGGGATCTGACAAGTGTATGTAGAACCTTACCTCTCATCTGTAGCAAAGAGCTTTGCACCCCTCTCCTTGCACATGACTCCCATCATCTCCTGCAGACGCAGATTACCTACAGAGCAAAACCGTCATCAGCATTCCTGAAGGGTTGTGTTTGAGTTGTGCCTGTCCATAATGAGATCAGACAGATTTACATGATATTACATCTTATGTGTTTTAATGAATTACATTGGAAAGCCCACAACCCCCACAATGAAGTACAATTGACTTACAGCCAACGCCTCCAACGATGAGCACTTCCTGGGAGCTGCAGTGAGCCATGGCCCTCTCTGTGATCTCCACCAGCATGGAAAACAGGGTCTCCTACAGGACACACAAATAGTGAAGGATCATTACACAGTGATGTGCTCTGACACCTCTCAGACTGTGAGTGATGCCACCATGTAGCTGCCATCATTCTGAAAGGGAAGGGTGTTGCCGTGCCTATGCAGGAAACAGGCTAACAACAATGCACTGGGGCAGTTTATTGCTTTTGTTCTGACCTGTAGGGAGAAGCACAGGTCTTCTGCTGTACACTGATTACATTTCAACATCTTCCCAGCTGCTTCCTGAAAGAAAAGGGACAAATATGAACACATCAAACATGCCCCCCTTATTATAACCACAGTCCATCTAACTAAAACAAAAACCCTGTCTCTCCCCGAAAATGCTATGCAACCAAATGCAATGCAACTCAATGCAGAACTTAATTCCCACTTAAAGGCTCTGCATCTTACCTCGATATAGGATAAAATCCCAGAGAATGACACGTCCATCCCCTTCACCGTGTATGGAAGCTCCACATACTGTGTACCTCTGACAAAACAAACAGGAAATCAATGGTGTAAATATACACTTATGAAAACATCTACTGGCCGACTGCAATTCCAAAGAAAACACACGTACTCACTTCTTGGCCATCTGCTCAATGTTGTACCCAGGGCTGGGATCATTGGAAATCTGAGTACAAACCATTTTGATTCATGAGAATGGTAAAACAATTTATACAAGGTATAGCCCGAGTCCACAATAAATCTTAAAGAGGAGAAAAAGGGATGTTGCTATCTCGCTTTAAAAACAAGATGCATGAAAAGAGGAGCAAATTGAAAATGATATTCAGCAACTCTTGTAAGACGATGGAAGTGGACTACATGTTTCAGCATGTAGCCTTTATAGGAGCATTACTTAATCAGGTTTGTTTCAGTTTAGTCCCCTGAAGAGCCATGCAGAACTCACCTTTATCACCCTGGCAAACCTGTCCAGGCAGTTGCCCACTGCAATGTCGATGGTCTCACCAAATATTCTGTAGCGCCGCTCAGAGTATGCAATCACCTTCATGAGGAAACATTACATTAGAGCACAACTAAACCCAGAAACCTCATTTGAGACAGGTATGAGTGCTAACTAAGGGGAAACCCTAAGAACTTTCAAGTTGTGCGGGACATCCCAAGTCTGTCTTAGTATATATGTATGGGTGACTGACCTGTGTGTTACCCCCACTGACATAGAGCACAGTGGGGTTATTGGCTTGAGTGATGAGGCGGCCCATCTCAATGTGGCCAATACAGTGGTTGACACCCAGGAGAGGCTTCCCCCACAGCTGGGCCACTGTGCGCGCCACCAGAGCCACTGTCACCAAGGGGGCACCCATCCCTGGTCCTGGGGTAAATAATATCATGTTGGTGAAAACTGAATGGTACTACAGGTCAGGAAAGGCCATTTCAGCTTTATAGGAATCAGTGACATAGGAGTTCCTGACCCTTTGTGTATGCCACGCAATCAATGTCAGCAGGCTTTAGCCCTGCCTCCTCCAGCGCCTCCTTCAGAACTGTTAGGATGACACTGCGGTGATGTCTGGCTGTCTCACTAGGCAGGAACCCTGGGATGGAGAGTTAGTCTGTTACTGCAACTACACACATGAGCATTAGGACAAACACAAGCCTTCAGTTGTCATTTGAGTCTACTTTGAATTCAACCAACTTGCCTTGACCAGGGGGTGTAATGTAGGTGCGTCTGGGGTTTGAGAGTACTTCCCCATCCCTCACAATGCCCACACCAATCTTGTTGGCACTACCCTCAAATCCAATCACTACAGTCATGACAGCTAGACAGTTTGAGGGAGATGGAGAATTATAATGACTAACATTTTTTTTGAATAAAATAAAAACTTGATCACATTGAAAGAATGTCATAGCTATTGGTCTTGTGTGCATCTGAAAAAAATATGTTCAGAGAGCGATGACATTGCTACAAATACCAGAAACAGTTGCATACATCAGTTCATACAAGAATAAACAGTGCAATGTCAACGACTAAAAAGTACAAGTGTTCTTTTATTTATTCTTCAAAAGCAATACGAAAAGTAGAACATAAGCACTAGAATATAGATACCAAAAACAGTGTCATGTTTGGTTAAAACTATTAGAAGCATGATTAGTTAGCTAACACTCGGGTTGCACACCAGGTGGCGATCTAGATCTACAATCAATTATTCAGTTCAAATGCCAAAAACGAAGGCACATTAAGAGCCAATTTCACGTGTTTTAAATGAAAAACATTATAATTTCAGATGAGAAAGCAAAAAGTTGAATACGAACCTTCCAGTTGCTGAGTATTTCGGGTTCCAGACAGTACTCTAGGCAGTCAGGACCCATAACAAGAGGTCGTTTGATGATTTCCTTACAGAATTGTATCTTTCAATGTATTGTATTAACCAAAACAATTGGAAGCTAATTGTAGACATTTAATGTTTGACGTAAACAAATACATAACATGCATAAAAAGCGGATACCTGGTGCGTTCACGGATTCAGGGGAAAATCACATCAGGCATAATGTAGGGCAGCCTACACCACATGCGTGTGTGTGACCATGTTCCTCAAACCCCACTGCTTTGTTTTGGAGGAGTGACTGTGCGACTGTGACACGGTTGAATCCTTTGTTGTGAAAACGCAAAGTAAGAATACTTTGGGTTCTCTCTAGTTCAATTCTTAATTTGCAAAGAAGTAGTAGTAGCAGCAGTAGTTGCATTCATTTTCTGCCAGATTGCTCGTGCACATTTTGCCCATTTATTCAGACTCGAGCTTCATTCGACATGGATTGAGCCATAGGCCGCACATAAAGTTATGTATATGTCCTAGCTAACTAGCTTATTATCAAAGATTCGCCTGTTTTTGCAGTAGTTACAGAATTGTTAAATGGATATGTGATACTGTAATGTAAACATCTTTATCACATATAGTAGCTATTGTGGCAGTAGCTGATGAGCTAAGTGTCGCTATTGTATTTGCTAAAGTGGCTGCTATAAATTAAGCTAATGACTAAATCATCTGTTTTTCTTTTCCCAGCGGCGACGCGTGTGTACTCGTGTGTGCGTGTTGTGTGTCTTCGGGGCGTGTGTGGGATAAGAACGAGTGAAAGTATGTCGAAAAGAGCGAAGAAAAATGAGCAGGAGGCTGGAGATGGTGACCATGACAACGGCACAGGTGAGACAATTGATGTGTCCTGTTTTTTGCGATATGTATCTTACACTTACATTATGTCTGAAGCAGAACAGAATACAAACAAATACTGTTACACCAGTCTCATTACCCCTCCTGTTTTCTCTGTCACCTTACAGCTCCCGCTGCCAAGAAAGGAAAGAAGGTCAAGGAACCAGAGGCCCCCATTCTGTACAGTGACCCTCCTGATAAGATGAACAGCAAAGATGGTCGTGCTGCTAACATGAAGATCACCTCCTGGAATGTGGATGGGCTCAGAGCCTGGGTCAAGAAGAAGGGCCTTGATGTGAGTTTGGGAACCACAGAGTCCAAAGCTGCAATACGACTTGGCATTGAGCTATAAAACAAGCCCCTTACCAACAATGCAGTTTTAAAAGTATAAGGGTTAGGGTTAATAAATAAAAATAAGTAGTTAAAGAGCAGCAGTAAACAACAATAGCGAGACTATATACAGGGGTACTGGTACAGAGTCAATGTGCAGAGGCACCGGTTAGTTGAGCTATAGTGCATAGAATTGTTAACTACACGTGAAATAAGTCCACACACTAGTTATGCAATGCATGAGATTTAAACATTGAGTGCGTATGAACTTCTGTTAAATACTATTGTCTGGTTCATTAATCTGCACAGTGGCTGCACCTTTTAAACACTGATAAATGGCAGTGCAATGTGAAGGAGCTGACTGGTTATTTTCCCCCTCTTGCCCAGTGGGTGCGTGACGAGGCCCCAGATGTGCTGTGCCTGCAGGAGACGAAGTGCGCTGAGAAGTCCCTTCCTGATGAAATCACCTCCATGCCCGAGTTCCCCCACAAGTACTGGGCTGGCTCTGATGAGAAGGAGGGCTATAGCGGGGTAGCTATGCTGTGCAAGACTGAGCCCCTCAAAGTTACCTATGGCATAGGTGAGTGAATGGCTGATCCTGGTTACTCTAGTTGGCTGTGAGTGTCTTATCTTTACCCATTGACTGTTCTCTCCAGGTGTCCTAGTTAACCTGCCTATCCCCAATCTGTCTGCAGGTAAAGAGGAGCATGATAAGGAGGGCCGTGTTATCACTGCTGAGTTCCCCACCTTCTTCCTGGTCACCGCCTACGTGCCCAACTCTGGCCGAGGCCTGGTGCGCCTGGACTATCGCAAGACCTGGGACGTGGAGTTCAAGGCCTACCTGAGCGACCTGGACAAGCGCAAGCCTCTGGTGCTGTGTGGCGATCTGAACGTGGCCCACGAGGAGATCGACCTGAAGAACTCCAAAGGCAATAAAAAAAACGCAGGCTTCACAGCAGAGGAGCGTGAGGGCTTCAATCAGCTGCTGGCTGCAGGCTTCACCGACAGCTTCCGCGAGCTGTACCCCGAGCAGGCCAACGCGTACACCTTCTGGACCTACATGATGAACTCTCGCTCTAAGAACGTAGGCTGGCGTCTGGACTACTTTGTGCTGTCCTCTGCTCTACTGCCAGGCCTTTGTGATAGCAAGATCCGCAACCAAGCTATGGGCAGTGACCACTGCCCCATCACTCTACACATGGTTGTGTAGATCAGTCTGGATCAATTGTTTCCCAGTTCAATAGTTTTGGCAGTGTGGCCATGCATTGTTTTCTCATGTTAAATGTGACCTAGGTGGCGGACCTCAGATGAAGTCATGGCATTCCCAACTACTGAAACTAATCTGTATGCCGGTGTGCACACTCAACATGAGTGAAACATCAGAACCTGGAAACACGTTTCTACTGAAACTGGGATTCTCAAATGAATTTACTTGAACCTCAAATTGTATAAACTACCGTAGTCACAATTGTCCTGTCACCCATTTGAAGTGACTATTCAACACTGTGCTTTACTTTCCCACCCACACAATGCACTCCTAAGTGACATCTGGTAACAAACTGCATAATCCCTGCAAGTCCTCTGAGGCACTGTGTTCTTTAAACATGTGAAACTGATGTTGGTGCTAAATAACTGCTAGTCTGTCATTGAAACATTGCTCCTTTGAAGGGAATGTGAGTCCTATTTTGTTAATTAATATTATATATAATGGTAATGAAGTATTTACCATTGAGTGAATATTGATAAATTAAATCATCGTACAGATTTATTAGCATGCAAACATTCAGACCCAGATTGATGGCCAGTATTAAGATGGTCAAATGGTTCAACCTCTGCAGAGCTGATATGAGACCAATGTCAGTGGTATCTCACCCCTTACTGCCAATGTCCGGAGCAAAGTTTCTAAGACATGCCTGTTTTGTAAAAAAAAAAAAAAATCCCAAACCATAGCTTGAGTTTATAGATGGTAAATGTACCCATGCATCTAATAAAGTTTAGTTTTAAGTATGCTTGAGTTTCCTTTTTTTATTAGGTTTTAAGCTGAGGTTTTCATTACAAAAGACAGTAACAATTTTTGTATTGTTCATTGAAGTCTCTTCATTAAACTCATTTGAGCTACAACTCTATGAAAATACAATGTACTATACACATAAAATGCATTTTAGCAGACGGACACGAGGCACAATTCTTTTAGTACTTCTACATTGTGATAATCAACATTTTGTCCAGGATTAATTGTAGCCAGGGCTCTACAGATTAAATCCAGGCCAAAGTTGTGTCACATGAGTGATTCAGCTCACAGAAGAGCTGTCTGTGCCTTGATGAGTAACAATGACACAGTATTTCAGCTGAGGAAAGCCAGAAAGAATTCAAATGCATTTCATGAATCTAGATTAGGAATTATCACTAATATACTGAACAAAAATATAAATGTGTAATCATGTGCTGAAATAAAAAATCCCAGGTATGTTTCATACTCACAAAAAGCTTATTTCTCTCAATTCTATGTTAGGGAGCATTTCTACCTTGCCAAAATAATACATCCACCTGACAGGTGTGACATATCAAGAAGCTGATTAAACAGCATGAACATTATTTAACTAGGCAAGTCAGTAAAGACCAAATTCTTATTTTACAATGATAGCCAAACTCCCTAACCCAGAAGACGCTGGCCCAATTGTCCGCCACCTTATGGGACTCCCGATCACGGCCGGTTGTGATACAGCCTGGGATCGAATCAGGGTCTGTAGTGACGCCTCTAGCACTGAGATGCAACGCCTTAGACCGCTGTGCCACTCTCGGGAGCCCAAGGATCTGATGAGAGATCACAGGTGCACCTTGTGCTGGGGACCATAAAAGGCCACTTTAAAATGTGCTGTTTTGTCACAACACAATGCCACAGATGAGGCGTCAAGTTTTGAGGGAACGTGCAATTGGTATGCTGACTACAGGAATGCCCACCAGAGCTGTTGGCAGAGCTGTTGGTGGTCTCACAACCGCAGACCACGCCAGCCCAGGACCTCCACATCCAGCTTCTTCACCTGCGGGATCATTTGAGACCAGCCACCCAGACAGCTGATGAATCAGAGGAGTATTTCTGTCTGTAATAAAGCCCTTTTGAGAGGATAAACTCATTCTGACTGGCTGGTCCTGGCTCCCCAGTGGGTGGTCCTAAGCCTTCCCAGGCCCACCCATGGCTGCACCCCTGCCCATTCACGTGAAATCCATAGATTAGGGCCTAATGAATTTATTTCAATTAAATGATTTCCTTATATGAACTGTAACTCACTAAAATCTTTGAATTTGTTGCATATTGAATTTATATTATTATTCAGTATTTATATTTTAACACTCCTGGTTGTCTACAGTTGACAGCTAACTCACCATTACATTCTACCAAATCATTTGACTGAAATCTGGACAGAGACACAATCATGCCTCAGTAAATCTTGGTGGCATGAGTCTGCTGGTGCATCTTGAGGTGATATGACTGTTTGAATCCTTTGCCACACTCTGAACACAGGTAGGGTTTCTCTCCTGTGTGGGTTCTCAGGTGTCTCTTTAGACGGTTGGCGCTGAGAAAGCTCTTGTCACAATGGGTGCAGGAGTAAGGCCGTACCCCTGTGTGGTAGCGCAGGTGAATGGTCAGGTAGCAGGACTGGGTGAACTGCTTCCCGCAGTGGGAGCACTGGAACGGCTTGTGGCCCGTGTGGAAGCGCTCATGCTTTAGAAGCTCCGCATGGGAGAAAAACCCTTTGCCACAATCGGAGCACAGGAACGGTCTCTCCCCCGAGTGGGTTAGCTCGTGCCTGGTCAGTGTGGCCTTGTACACAAAGGTCTTGTCGCACTGCGAGCAGCTGAACACGTTCTCCCTGGTGTGGCAGCGTTCGTGTTTCTTCATGTTCCTCTCCCTCTTGAAGCTCTTCCCACAGAATGAGCACATGAAAGGCATTTCTTCGGAGTGGATCTTCATGTGACTTACCAGCCCTCCCTTGTAGAGGAAACCCTTTCCACACTGCTTGCACTGGTGTGGCCTCTCTTTCAGGTGGGTGCGCTGGTGTGCGGTCAGAGCAGCCTTGTAGGCAAAGTTCTTGCCACAGCTGCAGACATGCAACCTCTCCTCTTGGTGTGTGAGCAGGTGCCTGTTAAGGTACGTACTACTGCTGAATCCCAAGTCACACCTTGGGCATTTGTAAGAGAGCTCAGCCTCGGTGGTGTTCTCCGTGTGAGTCCGGAGGTGTCTGACCAGCGCAGACTTCCAGGAGAACCGCCGGTCGCATTCCGAACAACGATACACACCGTTCTCCATGTGGTTCTTCTTGTGCTCTGTGTACGCTGACAAGGACTTGAAGTTCTGCCCACAGATCAGACAGTCATGCTTGCGCCCATCCTTGTGTGTCTGTCCGTGCCTCTCCAGTGACTGCTTGAAGGAGAAGCGGCGTCCGCACTGAGGGCACACGTATGGGCGCTCGCCGGTGTGGACGCGCCGATGGTATTTCAGTAAGGACTGAAACTTGTAGCTGCTGTTACAGTCTGGGCAATCATAGTGTCCAGCTTGGCCTGTTTGGTGCGGAGCAGACGGAGCGTCTTCCTGCACTTCCCCCGAGTGGTTCGTCTCAATGTGCTGCTGGACGGACGCCTCGTCTGAGTAGACGAATGGACACCACCCTGAAGGACCAACAAAGTATAAGTGAAAACCTGATGGATTCAATAAGGGCAGGATACAAACAATTGTTTAAGCAATGTATGTAGGTAACCACTCAACAGACCAAACAATTACACACTTATGCAAAACTAATAAGGTAATACATGCACCTGTATCTCCTTCCTTTGTTGAGACCACTGGTGAGCCATAGGAGTGTTCCTCACTGTTGAAGATAAACAGGTAGAGGGCAATTCCAAGGTAACAGAGTGACACAGACTCAGATTTTTCACTTTAAAACACTTTAAAATGTCAAACAAACACCAATGATTGCAAAGTTAAACAAACCATACAACTATGCACAAGGACAACATTGAACAATTTCCACAAAGAATTTTACAAGGAAATATTTACTTGAAAAACAGTAGTTTGGTAACAGAATGACAGTTTGTGCTGTCTGTTAATAAACTTCGTTTTTTGTTTGACATACATTTTAAAGTAAAAACATCAGTCTCAGTGTCACTCTGTTACCGTGGAATTGCCCGCCTAGAGCATTAATGCCATGAGAAGACAGTTGAGTTACATCTTATTTTTCACTTAAAATACCAAACTTGTTATTTAACCTTAAAATGTCTGCATCAATCTACTTTACCTCTTAAAATGCAATGGTGTGAAACCCTGGGGGTTCATCAAACTTCCATCCGTCCTCCTCTTTGGGGTGGAAACCTTTCCCTTGAGCTTCTGCAGGTTCACCATCTGCACCTTCAAGGTCGGTTTGGTTTTCCTACCACTGGTACGGACCTTGACAAGTGTTACAACCTTGTCCAGAAGTCCAGGCACCAACACTGCAGGCTCAGATGAGGTGGACTGACCCGCTCCTTCCTGTGGATTGTGACAGGATTTCCCTCCATCCTCCAACACCGGGTCTGTTTCAGGGGGTTCAATAGCCACCTCTCCTACAATCTCTATATCCTCTTTCTCAGACTTCAGGCTTTTTGTAAGTTCCTGCGTTTTGACCTCAGTGCCCTCTGTGTGAGCCTTCAGGTGTCTCACCATGGCCGATGCCCAGTTGAACTTCCTGTGGCACTGTGAGCACTGGTAAGCGCCTTGCTCCATATGGCTCTTCTTGTGCTCTGTGCGGGCTGACAAGGACTGAAAGGTCTCCCCACAGATTAAACAGTCGTAAACACGCCCATCCTTATGTGTCTGTTTGTGCCTGTCCAGAGACTGCCTGAAGGAGAAACACCGTCCGCACAGATGGCACACATACGGGCGCTCTCCTGTATGGATGACCTGATGGGCTATTAGTGCAGAGGCAAACTTGAAGCTCTTCTCACAGACTGAGCAGATGTGGGGCCCAGAGGATGTTTGGTGATGGGAGGATGCTGGGTCATTCTCGGCTTCTTCTAGATGTGAGTTGCTCTCCAACTCCCCCTCTTCATGGTCCTCCATCACTTTCTCCTCTTCCTCCACTTCTTCAGCGGGCGTTTCTTTAGGCTCTTCTTCCTTGTCCTCCATGGTCTGTCCTTCGTCATCGTTCCCATCCTCCACCTCCTCCTGACTCAAACCTAATTCAACCTCTTCATAATTGGTCAGAGTTACAATTTCCACCTCGAAGTCATTCACAAACTCCTCCAAGGGTTCTGACTGGTTGTCACAGGTGGTCTGCTCAGTGCTGATCATGGTTCTACTGTGTGGCGGGATGGAGAGAGAGGACAGGATGCAGTCGCCCATGGCGCAGGGGGGTACTGTTCAAAGAGAGGATGCTACAATTAAAGTCAATCCATTTGGATGAACGCCATGTTCAGTTTTAAAACTGCACGGATAAATTTGCTACGTGTCACCCACCATGTTGCTCCAAATGTCCAAGACGTTTATGGTGCTGGAGAAGACTCTTCAGGTCTGCTGGATGAGATATAACATGGGCACAATCATCCAAGACTGAGGGGGCAGTACCGAGCCATGCCATTGTCTGGGGGACAGATAAAATAATAGATATGTATCTACTGAATATTCCACTTCACATGGTTCCTTGCACAGTTTAATTAATCTGGTACAGCACAATGATTATTAAACAGTAGTTGTGAATAGAAGGTATTCTTTCCCTCACCTGTGCGAGGTCAGGGGTCGGTAACAGTTGAACCAATCTGGACAGGAACTCCCACAGTAGAGTCTGCAGCTCGATGTCATATTGTGGTCCATACTCCACTGGGAATATCTCCTGAGGGACAAAGATGAGGAAGAAAACCCCTCCATGTGATTTAATATACAGGTAAATGCAATGCAAAACACTTTACTTCATTGACCTGTAAATCCAATGCAAAGAGAACATGTGTTCTGTAAAGTCTCACTGTGAAAAAATGCTCTCTCTCATCAGGGTCTTTAAGCAGGGTCTGGACCAGCTCCAGAAAATTAGTCTCTGACGACTCCACCTCTGTGTCACTCACCTGTAGGATACATCAAATAAGGACACATTTGTCCAACATACAGTGTATCTATAGCAGTGCATTTCACTCCAGTCTACTCCTCCAGGAAGAAGGTATTCATTGACGATCAACTTACATCATTACTGAAGTGGGTAAGTGGTTGAATCATGTACAGCTGGGTTAAGATGACCTGAGGTTCTACAGGATGCTCACTGCGACACAACTCCAGAATGTGCTGCAATAACACATACCCCATGCACCGTTATTCATTAGTTATATAGTTATAGTACGTCAGACTGTTACCATGGTCACCCCATGGCTTTTCAGTCTGAAAAAGTCACCCTAAAAAATATGCAGTAGTCTCTACAAGCCAGAATGTTGAATAAAATGACATTTACACTCAATTTACCTGTTGTCCGTGCTGTTGTCCTTTTGGCAGTAGAAAATAAAGATAATATTTCCACGGTTTGTATTTTCTATCTCCTGACGCATTGCACATGATGCACAATATGCAAACAATCACCGAACGTAACCAAACGTTGTCGACCGAAGCATGTCCCCTTCGCAATCACCTGGAAGAGCATGTGATATACTACAAATGAAAGGTTGTCAACGTTTGGTCACGCTTGGCCATTGTTTAGATATTGTGCACGTGTTTACGTCCCATGCATCAGTATTGAAAACGTATACGGAGAACTGAAAGTCGGGCTAATAACACTTCCCTGTGGATATTTTCTCCCCGATTACCTCCGACATAAGGATAAAAATCAGCAGACAACAGGTAAAGTTTGTTTAAATGAAGTTTATTCAACATTCTGACTTGTAAAAGGACTGTTTTGAAATGAGTGTGCCTACACGAAACTACATCTTCCACTCTCGGATTCTCAAAGGAATACATAAGGGCTCTATCTATGCCTATACACTCACTCATTAGGGTTGTAACACTCACCCTTGCTCGCAATCCCAAAATAAGTTGGGCCCTGTGCCTATAGATCAGCAACTCAGGGACCATCTCTGTCACCAGGGAGACAAACTCTGCCAGCATTGCATAATTCATGGCATCTCGCTGTTGCACCACCTGCCATATGGACGCGGACATAAGCTGAATGGGTGGAACCAAGAGGCAGAGGGAGAGGAGAGGGAGACCTAAAACAGCACGGGAAAATGAATAATAAGGGTGCAATCAGAACGTCAAACGCATACACTGTATATACAAAAGTATGTGGACACCCCTTCAAATTAGTGGATTTGGGTATTTCAGCTAAACCAGTTGCTGACAGATGTATAAAATCTAGCACACAGCCATGCAATCTTCATAGACAAACATTTTCAGTGGAATAGCCTTACTGAAGAGCTCAGTGACTTTCAACGTGGCACCGTCATAGAATGGCAACATTCCAACAAGTCAGTTGGTCAAATTTCTGCCCTGCTAGAGCTGCCCCAGTCAACTGTAAGTGTTGTTATTGTGAAGTGGAAACTCTAGGAGCAACAACAGCTCAGCCACAAAGTGGTAGGCCACACAAGCTCACAGAACACCTCTGGGATGAATTGGAACGCCGACTGTGAGCCAGGCCTAACCGCCCAACATCAGTGCCCAACCTCACTAATGCTCTTGTGGCCGAATGGAAGCCAGTCCCCGCAGCAATTTTCCAACATCTAGTGGAAAGCCTTCACAGGATATCTAGTGGAGGCTGTTGTTATAGCAGCAAAAGGGGGACCAACCCCATATTAATGCCCATGACTTTTCAATGTTCGACGAGTATGTTTGATGAGATGTTCGAGGAGGTGTCCACAAACTTTGTCATGTGTTGTACCTTCATTGGCTTGGAAAGAATATTTCAAAAAGAACATTGTAAACAATTTTAAAATCAATCTGCAACATAGCTAGTGCTTTATCTGAAATGGTTAAATAACGTTTCACAACAGTCTTGTGTAATTGAATGTAGCTTATGCATCTTAATTATGGGTACTGGGGCATATTCAGTGGAGCAAATGTTCATAATTGTTGTAGAAATACGTGAGTACTGCTTGTGTCCTGTGGACTTCATTTTTGACTGCAAACAGGCTGTGAACATGGTGTCTTGCCGAACATACCCCAAAATAACTCAAGTAGCAAATAGTATAGCGGCTGGCATATTTGCATGGTCATTTATTAGATACAGCCTACCTGCATTGTCCGCTGCCGAAAATTCCGAGTCCATTTTGTCGCGTGGGCCAAATGCTGACTGTTGTTACAAAAGTTAGATGGAGGATCCCGTTAGACGACGGGATTTAATGCATCGGTTCCTTCCTGAACGCTACAGATTGTAGCAAATAATGTTGTGAACACTACGTTTGCTTTGTCTACGAATGTTTTACTAATTGTAAACCAGTTAATAACATGCTTGTAGCCACCAACGACAAGCAATCCGGAAGTGATCCTGGAATTACTGCGCGTCACAAAGGACCTGTCATCGGAAATGCATCGGATAGTTCACCTAGGAATGATTTAACCGGCATCCAACAGATCTTCTGCACAAAGCTACCCAAAGCCTATTGTTTTCTCTACATGGGCCTAACCTGTCCCCCCCGCCCAATTGATTTCATTTGAATTACTGGTATGTGTGTCAGAGAGACTGAGGGCTACAAAGTTGAACAAAATACATGTATTGTGCTGGGAACTGTAAAAGACAAGGAGACAAGTTGGCATCCACCTAAGGCTGGTTCATTACCGTAACAGAACATTTTACTAATCTTTGACATTCTTCAAAAGTTATTGACAAACATTTTAATTTACTAGCTCTTCTAATAGACCAGCTACTGATTGACTAATTGGATGATCATAGCACTGATTTAGTTTTACAATAAAATAAGTCAAGGACATGATTGAGTTGCAACCCCCTTTGATCAGACAAAATAATAATTGACAGCTATGTTTCAATGGCCACGAGCCAGACTGACAAGATAACTTAGAGTTCTAATGGTGTTGAAAGACCTTCCTTGACAGAGACATTGTAGAATATAATAGCTGTGAAGGTAAATTTACTTTAATTGTGTCTGCCATTTTTGCCAATTGTGCTGCTGCCCTTACTTCACGCTTGGTTGGAATTTTCTCCAAAGTCTGAGCTCTGGACTGCCTCTGACCCCGAGTGGTTCTCCATGTGTTTCTTCAGTTTGGACGAGGTGGGAAAGTTTTTCATACACTGGTTACAGACAAATGTATGCACCCCTGTATGAAAGCGTTTGTGTCGTGCCAAGTCTGACGAACTCCTAAACTTCAGCTGACAATCAGGGCAGGGGTAAGGGCGTTCCCCGGTGTGAATGCGGATGTGTAGTTGTACCTCTGCGGGGGTGAGAAATGTCTTCCCACAGTGGACGCAGGGGAATGGTCTTTCCCCTGTGTGTATGAGATGGTGCCTGGTCAGAGCGTATGGCTTGGTGAATCCTTTCCCACAGTAAGAGCAAGGGTAAGGGCGCACGCCGGTGTGGGAGATGATATGTTCCTGTTGGGATTTTTTGCTCTTAAACCTCTTGTCACACTGATTGCAAGCGTACGGTCTCTCATCAGTGTGGGAGCGGTGGTGCTTGGACAGCTCCCCCTGGGACAGAAAGCTCTTCCCACACTGAGAGCAGAGGAAGGGTCTCTCCCCGGTGTGCATTCTCTCATGTCTGCTCAGGATGGATATCAATGTGAACCTCTTCGGACAGTAGGAGCACTGGAAAGGCCTCTCGCCCGTGTGAACTATTTGGTGTTTCTTGAGCAGGAAGAGGAAGGAAAAGCATCTCCCACACTGGTTGCACTGGTGCGGTCGCTCGCCGCTGTGGGAGAACATGTGCCTCTTCACATCAGCTTTGCGCGTATAGCTCTTGTCGCAGTGCGGGCACTTGAACTGCCGCTTGACCAGGTGGGTCTGCCGGTGTTGGGAGCGAGCCAGCAGAGAGTGGAAGCTTTCACCACACTGCTGGCAGATGTACTGGAGGCTGGTCCCGTGGCTCTTCCTGTGCTCCAGCAACTCAGAGGAGGAGGGGAAGCTCTTGCCACAGATGGAGCAGAGGTGGGGCAGGTCGCTCTCGCCCAGGTGGGAACTTCTGTGGTGGGCTGTCAGAGAGCGGAGGTTTGCAAAGGAGCTCCCGCACTGCTGGCAGGGGAAAGAGATGGATGTCCCACCATGTTTCTTCTCATGCTTGGTCAGGTCCCACGAATGCTGGAAGGTCCTGTCGCATTGAGAGCAGTGGAAAGGTCTCTCACCCGTGTGGGTGAGCTGGTGTCTCCTCACATCGGAGGAGCGAGTGAAGAGCCTACCGCACGTGGCGCATGTGTGGGACTTATGGTAGCCTTTTGCTTTTGTGGGAATCCCAGCATTACCGGTTTGATTCTCAGAGTTTTCAGGTCTTAAAGTTTTTGAAGAAAGGAGAGGTTTGATTGATGTGAATATCTGGCCAGTGTTGTCAGGACATAGTGAAACCTCTGCTCTGTTTTTCCCAGACACATTGGGCTTGTTGTACTCCTCTGTGTGAATGCTTTGCATGTGGAGGTGAAGGCTCTTTTCTTCCAGACTGTGGTAGGCACACTTCGGGCAGGTAAAGGGGTCACCTTGTCAGATCCACCTGGGAGACAGAAGTCAGACAAGGCATGTTTTATTTGCATGGCTTGGGAATTAAATAAAGGGCATGCTCATTGAAAAATATCTTGAGACCACACAATGAAAGACATACAATACATCTTCCAAACATTCATATTTTTTCCAAATTTTGGTCCCTCAGTTGTTGCTACTGTAAATATGTACAGTTGAAGTCAGAAGTTTACATACACCTTAGCCAAATACATTAAAACTCAGGTTTCACAATTCCTGACATTTAATCCTAGTAAAAATTCCCTGTCTTAGGTCAGTTAGGATCACCACTTTATTTTAAGAATGTGAAATGTCAGAATAATAGTAGAGAATGACAGTCCCAGTTGGTCAGAAGTTTACATAAGGCATTGCCTTTAAAATGGTTTAAGTTGGATCAAACATTTTGGGTAGCCAGCCTTCCACAAGCTTCCCACAATAAGTTGGGTGAATTGTGGACCATTCCTCCTGACAGAGCTGGTGTAACTGAGTCAGGTTTGTAGGCCTCCTTGCTCGCACAAGCTTTTTCAGTTCTGCCCACACATTTTCTATAGGATTGAGGTCAGGGCTTTGTGATGGCCACTCCAATACCTTGACTTTGTTGTCCTTAAGCCATTTTGCCACAACTTTGGAAGTATGCTTGGAGTCATTGTCCATTTAGAAGACCCATTTGCAACCAAGCTTTAACTTCCTTTCTGATGTCTTGAGATGTTGCTTCAATATAACCACACAATTGTCCTACTTCATGATGCCATCTATTTTGTCAAGTGTACCAGTTCCTCCTGCAGCAAAGCAACCCCACAACATGATGCTGCCACCCCTGTGTTTCACGGTTGGGATGGTGTTCTTCAGCTTGCAGCCTCTCCCTTTTTCCTCCAAACATAACGATGGTCATTATGGCCAAACAGTTCTATTTTTTGTGTCATCAGATCAGAGGACATTTCTCCAAAAAGTACGATCTTTGTCCCCATGTGTAGTTTCAAACCGTAGTCTGGCTTTTTTTAATGGAGGTTTTGGAGCAGTGGCTTCTTCCTTGCTGAGCGGCCTTTCAGGTTATATCGTTATAGGACTTGTTTTACTGTGGATATAGATACTTTTGTACCCGTTTCCTCCAGCATCTTCACAAGGTCCTTTGCTGTTGTTCTGGGATTGATTTGCACTTTTCACACCAAAGTAAATTCATCTCTAGGAGACAGAACGCGTCTCCTTCCTGAGCGGTATGACGGCTGCGTGGTCTCATGGTGTTTATACTTGCGTACTATTGTTTGTACAGACGAACGTGGTACCTTCAGGCATTTGGAAATTGCTCCCAAGGATGAACCAGACTTGTGGAGGTCTAGAATTTTTGGCTGGGCTGATTTCTTTGGATTTTCCCAGGATGTCAAGCAAAGAGACACTGCGTTTGAAGGTAGGCTTTGAAATACATCCACAGGTACACCTCCAATTGACTCAAATTATGTCTAAAGGCACAGTCAACTTAGTGTATGTAAACTTCTGACCCACTGGAATTGTGATACACTGAATTATAAGTGAAATAATCTGTCTGTAAACAATTATTGGCAAAATTACTTGTGTCATGCACATAGTAGATGTCCTAACTGGCTTGCCAAAGCTATAGTTTGCTAACAGGACATTTGTGGAGTGGTTGAAAAATGAGTTTTAATGACTCCAACCTAAGTGTGTGTAAACTTCTGACTTCACTGTAATATAACCATTTCCCTGATGACTGTCAGAATAGTCACTATCAGAATAGTTGGAGAGATCATTATTACCGGCTTCTCTTCCTCTGGGTGAGTTGACATAAACCATGCTTGAGGCCTCACCGTTGTTCCTGTGATTAAAAACGAAAACAAAAATATCACTAATTTGATGACAAAATGGCAGATTTCTTTTTAAATGACAGTACTCCTATTCTCTAATCATCACTCATACTTGTTCTCAGTGTTCTTTTTCCTCCTCCAAGTTCTTGGCGTCTTCGACTGCAGCCGTGTAGACCGCCTCACATTTGACGTCGCAGGTTGTTGGGTTTGAAAGTTGACCACATGGGACGTGTCCTTCCCTTCCTGGTTCCCACATACAATCACAGTCTCTGATTGGCCATCCTGATCTGCCACCACCTCATCTTGGACATTTCTTTTGGCTGCTACAGTCTCTGTCCCAGTTCCAATGTCTTCACTGATATTAACGGCTTCATCTGCTTGCTCCACCGGAACACTGAATGTGTCCATCTCTTCCTCGGCTGCACTCATCTCCTCCCCCACGTAGCCATATTCTTCAACGACTGTCATCTCCAGATTCATATCCTCAGCTTTAAGCTCAACCACCTCCTCCCGCAGTGGAGAGGCGTTTGACGGTACGTATTCCTCGTTCATCGTCTCTACAATCTCTTCTTCCACCTCTGTTCCAACCTCCACTTCAGTGTAAACTGTTACTACTACCGCATCAGTGTCCTCTAAAGACATGGGGCCCAGCACGTCTGCCGAGTTATGTGACGACTCTGACCGGATGACAAAAGTGGTCGGCTCAGTAGTGACCACCATTTTAGGGGTGGACAGAGAGGAGAGGATGCTGTCGCCCATGGAGGAGGAGAGAGCAGCTGAACGAGAGAAGACAAGAACTGTGTCGTAAAAAGACCTGTGAGTTTTAAACAGTACTGTGCTACAAAACGTTGCATCATGATTTGGTAATCATTACAGGAGACTTACAAGGTTCTTTTAAATGTCCAAAACTCTTATGGTGCTGGAAAATGAGGTTCAGATTCTCTGGGGTAGACTGCATACACTCCTCCAGGACTGAAGGGGCAGAGCTGAGCCATGTCGCGGTCTGAAAGGGAATGTCTTTTAGAAATGCATTTTATATTCAATCACCGTAGCCTAAAGAATTGTGTTTGTCTTCCCAAAATGTACTATTCCCAACCTGTGCTAGATTTATGCTACATCCAATATCAGAAAGGCTAAATTGCCAGAAGCTATGCATGCCACAATGCTCAATACCTGCTTGAGGTCTGGTACTGGAAACAGTTGTTCCAGTCTGGAGAGGAACTCCCATGTTAACGTCTGCACCGCTGTGTCATAATGTCGGCCATATTGTTCCGGGAACACCTCCTGTTGGGGGAACATTATTTAAATGGAGGCAAGGCGATGGATTGTGACGTCAAGTACTTTTTTTCTTGAAGACCTGGACGAGTAACTTTTCCCGGGCTTGACACTCCCATTGTTTTCAGTAAAACCTTGGCGTAAGCAGCGCGGTCCTGCAAGAGGCTCACAGCGCAGAGTGTAAAATTACCTGAAAGAAGCACTCCCTCTCAATTGGGTCCTTCAGCAGTGATTGGACAAGCACCACAAAATTTGATTCAGATGCTTCCACTTCTGCGTCTCTGTACTGCAAGACAGTAAACAGATACAATCATCTCATCACATAGTGGCTGTGTGCACTCAAATCCACTTGGAAAACAACCAAGTTCTGTTCTAAAAGGACTATAGCCCACTTACTCCTGTGCATCCTGGAGTAACAGTGGGCATGCTGTCCAGGTAAGGTTGGATGGTTTGAGGGTCGGCAGGGCCTCGGCACAGCTCCAGAACCAACTGAATCACACAGTAGAAACAAGTATTAACTGTGGTACAAACATGTAACTGGAGAAACCATGTCATTGTCATCTCTCAATCAACTCAGGTGGGGAGTACCCATTCATAGGATTGCAGACAGTTACATAATGTATAGAACAGACCCAATTCTCTACTCATCATCATAGGAAATTCTCTCTTCTGTTCAACATATTTCATTTGCGCTTTTCAGGGCTCTCCAGCCAAATGAATAACCCTATGCCCCCTGACTCGTCTCTCACCCGTGCTCTCAGACCTAGAATGAGCTGAGCTCTATGTCTGTGGCTCAGCAGCTCTGGAATAGCCTCTGTCACCAGAGTCACAAACTCCTCCAACTTCTCATAGTGCCTCACATCTCTTTGCTGAGCCACCTGCCACATGGCAGCAGACAGGAGCCGCAAGGGTGGAACCAGGAGGTGCAGAGAAGAGAGACTGAGAACTGGATCTGAAATGTAAGTGTACAAATTGACAAACATTCAATCAGAAGTCAGAACACTGTTCAAAATATATACAGTAGTAATATATCATTATGTCTGTCAGATAATGATGCGGACAATAATTTATCATCTCGTCGTTACAGGATGGGGCTCCATAGAATAGAAGCATCAGACATTAGCCTTCGTCGGGATTAATTTGCATTAAGCAGTAACTTTACCATTCAAATTGTCTTTACTTTAAATTGATAGCTAGTTAGATAAGATTACAAGCACACTTGTCTTAACAATGCAGTCATAACAACCGATTTTAGCCGGGGATCAACTGATAGCTAACTATGCCACTTTTTACATGGGGCTTTTGATATTAGTTTTGCAGATATTAGCTAGCATGGTAACGTTATCTAGAAGTTATGTTATTACACACCATTGACGTCTTTAGATAGTCCACATGCATCCATGGCTATAAATATACGTATGTAAAAGCGCAGAATAATTTGAGAACAAAAACTGCTCCCCAACGAGCGAAGAAACATCGATCTACTTCCCCAAAACTTCCGGTACCCAAGACTGGACTCAATTTTCGTTCCGCCTGTACCTTTTCCAAAATAGAAGTCATAGAAAAGAATAAGCTCTCCAAGCTGCCGGCCTACATTACTACTAACATGGCTCTGTTCGATTTTAGTTGATTTCCTTTTGAAAAATATTGTAGCCTACTGCAAGACAAAAAAAGCAACGTTACTTTTATTACCTTTATTACCTAATGAATACTCCGTTAAAGATAGAAGTTTTGCCTCTGGGGGTGCTGATGAGCCAAAATGTGTCCATTAAAAAAGGAAATACTGTATAGTCTATTGACTCGAGATAGCAGATTGGTTAATATTATGTATATCAGCCATAAAGACAACACTCGAGCCTACATTTGAGAATACATATTTTCCCTAATTTTGAACATAAGAGTAGAGGCCTGCACTCGCCTCTCAACAACCAGCCTGTGTACCGGTAGCAACTGTCCTCTTCATTCTGCAAAGGAAGGTGTGCAATACTTCTCTCTTTTTAATGTCAAAACAGGGTGAGTAATCTAAATAAAATAATATGCCATTTGATGTATGATTCCTGGCAGCAAAAAGCACATCTCAAATATACAATCAAGTTCCAAGCTGTGACAGAATTAACAATTCACAGTATGAGGCTCAACTCTTGTTGTTACAGGCCTCTAATACAAATGGCCTGTCTTACTTTACATTCCAAAAAACAACATATGAATAGCAATGACACACCAATATCCTCAACAAACAGCCTCAACTGCTGCATGAGTTCGCTCGTGTGTACGCAGAAGATGCAATCTGTTGTAAGCTTTCCCACATTCAGTACACACGTATGGCTTCTCTCCCGTGTGGCTGAGCATGTGTCTCTTCAGTGGAGTGGTGCTGTTATAGCGATTTCCACACACGCTGCAGGAGTAGGGCTTTTCTCCTGTGTGTATACGCTTATGTACTGTAAGATAGCAGGACTGGGTAAAACTCTTCCCACACTGCTCACATTTGAATGGTCGTTCTCCAGTGTGGTAACGCTGATGTTTCACCACTTCGGAGTAAGTTAAGAAACTTTTACCGCACTGAGAGCACATATGTGGCCTCTCCCCTGTATGCATGCGATTATGCCTGGTCAGATCAGTCGACTTGGAAAATCTCTTCCCACACTGTGAGCAGGGGAAAGGACGCTCCCCTGTATGAGTCTGTAAGTGTTTCTTTAAAAACCGATTGGCCTTGAAAGTCTTTCCACACTCCAGACAAGGGAAGGGTCTCTCCTCTGAGTGACACTGAAGGTGTTTTGACAATTCACCAGAGGACAGAAATCTTTTTCCACAGTCAGGGCAAAGAAATGGTCTCTCTCCTGTGTGAATTCTCTCATGTCTAGTCAAGATCTGTAGTTGTGTGAATCTCTTTGGACAATGAGAGCACTGGTAAGGCCGCTCACCTGTATGAGTTCTCTGGTGTTTGATCAAGTTCGAGAGCCGTGAGAAATTTTTAGGACAATGGGAACACAGAAATGAACCCTCTTCCTTATGAGCATTCAAATAGTGTTGTCTAAGACAAACTAGCTGCGTGAAGTTAATTGTGCATATTGAACACTGGAATGGTCGTGCTCCATTGTGCATTTGCATGTGTTTTGTGAGGGCATCAGAGTTTTGACATTTCTTCAAACACTGGTTGCACTGCAGCGGGTCACCACCGAAGTGAATCAGCTGGTGTCGCTTCATTTGGGATATCTGACTGAAAGACATGTCACATTCTGGACATTTGTGTTCACCCTCTTCGCTGAGACACTGCTCACTCTCAAGGCCTGCTGGGAGGTTTAACTTGATCCCAAAGTCATCAGAGACTGGCGACTCTGCTAAATGAGCCACACTGCAGTGTGTCTTTAGATCTTCCTCCCGATCGAAGCCCCCTCCACACGCGCAGCACTGGAACGGCCTTGACCCTAGGCCCTTTCGCTGGTGTCTTTTCAAGTCGAAGGAGTACTGGAAAGTCTTCCTACATTGGGTGCACCTGTAAGGCCGCTCCCCAGTGTGGGATCTCTGGTGTCTCCTCATATCTGTCGCTCGAGAGAAGGTCTTTCCACACACAGAGCATGTTTTGGAGTGTGATGTATGCCTGCCAGACTTCCCCAGTGTGTGGGGAATGTCTGAGAGACATGGGTTCAGAGGGGTGCTGCTGGAAGACCCTGGAGGGGTTTCTGTTTCATTTTCTCCAGCAGCAAGCATCCTTCTGTACTCCTCTGGGTGAAGCGCTTTAAGGTGTTGCCGGAGGTTCACCTCGTCGGCATGGTTAAAAGAGCACTGAGAGCAGGCGAAGACAAGAGAGGGAGCCTCCACCGTCCCACCTGCAGGGGAACAGAGAAAGGAGCATACTGTATATTTAGAAAGTTATCAAAAATTATAATCCAACTTATTCTAAACCAGGCATCTGGATCATATTCAACATTGCCAAATCTATTCAATTAAAATGATGAAACACTCAGAGAATTCTAACGATATCCAAGTGTACCTATAGTACCATAGAAACCTTGTGTTGATATAACATTGCAAACCTTTATTTCCATTCATTGTGGAGCTGTCAGAAGTGGCGCTGAGGTCTTCAGAGTCTTCCCTAAAGATAGCGATAAAGCACAATTGATGTCCAATGACACTGCACTTGATTGATTTTATTTGACAGTTTAACAAAGCCATAGAAAGTACAAACATTTTTAAAATGTGACAGGGATAACACAATGAAGTCAATGACGAATTTCCATTGTGATCCGTTTAAAGTAAATGGTGAAATTGCTTTAAAACCTTAAGTCCCCTCCCACCCCTCATTCTTACCTTGGGTCTGGAGACAGGTATAAAGGGACACCCCAGGTCCCATTAGCCTCCTCCAATGCCTTGAGCTGCCCTCCATTGGGACCTCTTGATCCCACGGTCTTCCTCTGGAGTCTTGTGTTTCTTCTCGATGGTTGAGAGGGGGAGGACATTTGGAGAGGCAGGACACTGACGTCCAGTCTCTGGAACCTGAATGTGGGTTTTTGGTGCAGACAGGATGGGACCAGTTCTGGCTGGTTCATTACTTCTTGTGGCGTACATTGGGAACTTCCTTGATCCGTGACAGTTTGGGGGACATAACCAGCTTCATTTCTCTCCTGCTCATCCTTCTCAAGCCCCTCCTCTGTGAAATCATTTTCTTCATGTGGGTTCTCATAGTGGTTGGACGGTCTGTCAATTGTATTCTCTGCACATATAGGCCCAACTAACTCCGGATGTTCAACATGCTCCACCTCCTCATAAGTAATTTCCACCTCTCTATTCATTGACTCCAGATCCACACACACATCCCCCACCTCTGCACAGAAAACAGCTTCCTCTATGTTCATGGCACTGGTTTTCTCTGAAACAAGCTCAGCGTCTCCATTAGGATGCCCCACTTCCTCACAAATAACCTCCACTTCTCCCTCTTGACGTTCTTCCTTGCTTGGCATGGCTACCATCTCCCGCTCTTCCCCATTCAAGTCAGCCTGACTGTCTCTTTGGTTCTGTGACTCAGTCTTCTCTATACTAAACTCCCTTTCCTCTCTGGTGTATGTACAGGTCCCCAGCTCCACTTCTGCATACTCAGTCACTACTACAGACTCTGTTTCCATCTCTTCACCATATAAGGCTGGGTCCATACAACCATCCATCAACTCTGATTGGATCTCTGTTTCTGTCTTTCTAGTGGCCGCCACCACTACCGGAGTGAGAGACAGAGAGGAGAAGATGCAGTCGCCAGCAGAGGAGGAAGAAGTTGCTGATTGAGAGGTAAAAGGAGACAATTAGTGAGATGTTATTTATTTTAATAAACTGCTGGGATATAAATAAAGGGGGAATGTTACAATCCTAAAAGCATTTCCTTGAATCATTCAAATGTAACAATTTGCATACCTCCTTTACTAATTCTGGATTTTTGTTTTTTTTAAGTAGTTTACCATTGGTGTCCAAATATCCTAGTTCTCTATGATGTTGCAGTAGAGTCTTCAACTGCAGAGGCTGAGATAGAGAGTTGACACACTCTTCCAAGACAGAGGGTCCAGCATTGAGCCAAGACACTGTCTACGAGATGGGGAGCACACATTAATATAATATGCAATCAATCAAAATCAATCCAGTTGTTCTTCAATAAAATATTCTAAATGCCCATTATCTTAAATAAAATTCTCCAAGATGTCTCATCATGTCTAATACATATACTGAGTAACCAATGCAATGTTTTGTGAAGAGTGCTGCAGTGCTCCACATGAGATGTGTCAGCATGTTAATTCATCGTGGGCATTATGACATGAAAGAAAGATGCAGACATTCTTTATGCAAACATTCAAACAAGACAACTTTATTCACAAGCTCATGCTTGATAACGGAGGTCTGAGGAGTGGTCTATTGACGAGGTTCTGCCTGAGTACCTGTTTGAGGTCTGGTACTGGAAGGAGCTGCTCCAGCCTGGAGAGAAACTCCCACATTAATCCTTGCAGGGCAGAGTCATACTTGGGTCCATAGTCTACAGGAAACACTTCCTAATGGGAGAGATGAAAAAGACAGGGGGGTCAATTATTTGGCTGGCTACTTTTCACATAGAATTTTTCTTTCAAAGATTAAATGTAGCCTAAGAACATGAAGCGGTAGGTTTATTATCACAAAAAAACATAAAACATTGAAAATGTAGCCTAGATACTACTGGTTTCATCTGTTTTGTTATACCAATGTTGACGGACCATACAAATGTTCAAACTTTGGTGTTTAAAAAAACCATATACTGACCTGGAAGAAATGTTCCCTCTCAACTGGGTCTTGGATAAGAGTTTGTACCAGTGCAAGGAAATTTGATTTAGAGGCTTCCGCTTCTGCACAACAAAACTGGGGAAATAAACTCTTGAATAAATGTACTGTAATTCTGACAAGATCGAGTGAGAGAACATCATTACAGAGGATTGAGGAATATCTTAAGACTCACGTCTGGATCCCCCGGATGTGATCTTGCAGCGTGGATCCTGTCCAGATGGCTCTGAAGTCCTGCTGTCTGCTCCGTGCGGCACAACTCCAAAACCAACTGGGGAAAAAAACAGATTAATCCTACAAGAACACTGTTGGGTGAACAACTTGGCCTAACCTTTCTCTTCAAATATTCCATTACCTGTTGTTTCATGAATAAAATAGGAATTCCTTGCAACTCATTACTAAATGAACCATGTTCTTTTCAGGTCACAAGATAAATCCGGATATATAGATTTTGTGGTTTTCATTCCTGGTCCTTTTGGACAGTGAAAAATGTGTGCGTGTGGGCGCTACGACAGAGTCAAATAATCATCACCTCGCTCTCTCACCTTTGCTCGTAAGCCCAACATGAGCTGGGTTCTCTGTCTGAAACTGAGCAGCTCTGGAACCGACTCTGTAACAAATGTCACAAACTCTTCCAGCTTCCCGTATCCCATTATATCCCCTCGTTGGGCCACTTGCCACATCGCTGCAGAAAACAGCCGCAGCGGTGGGATGAACAGGCGCAGGGCAGGTAGAGGAAAAGATAACCCTATGAATGAACATATCGCAGGCAGTAAGCAGCTGCACTGACTGTGCTAAACAAGAGCACACATTACTAGGCTATGACTAGAAGAGGAAAACATTGATACTACTTGCTATAGCTAACTACGCATTGTATTTTAAATAGATTATGTCTGAATGCAGATCGCATAAAAGCGATCACAAATGGAAATATGCATTGATTCCATACAGTTACACCATAAGTAGCTAGCTACAGGGCTACAATTGGAAAGTTGGCTTGCTAGCTGGAACCCCTGCCTGCTCTGCTTCTGTCTGGTGGAAGCTTCCAATCAGTTCCCTGCGACAACTATAAACTTACCCGTATTCACCACCGGCTCCGTTAAATTCCTATAATCCATTATTATCAGTCACAGGGACGTCCTAAACTAAACCCAAGCAATCATTGATTCATTTGGCTGAAAAATCTGTTTACCTGGAAGTTATTATTATTTTTTTCTCATTTTGCAGGAAGTCGCTTAAAAAAACATTAGTTCCGGTTTATTTTCGCCTTCAGAATAAAAGTTACGATCATGGGAAACGCTATATCACAGATTGAACAATGAGACAGGTACTGGACGTATAAACATGAAGCATCCGCTGGAAAGTTTCCACTCGGAAGCCCACTGACGGGCAATGGGAGAAGATGGAACGAGATGGATTTTGGCCTACATTCTGAACATTTTCTCATTAATGAAACATTTGATCTCAATACAGTTTTCTATTCCCAAAACTAAAATATATTATGAATAGAGTTGTCTAAGTTTTGTCAGTTTTTTTAAGCGCGTTATTTAGGAGTGAAAAGTCGAATTGAGTTATTGCACACGTGCATTTCAGAGTAGGCGTTCCCTAACGGATATATGCAGATGTTTGCTAGAACGGGCCAATAGGATCTCGCTCTCTCGTGCCTGGCTCTGCCCACCTCCTTGCTTGTTCTTCCTACGAAAACTCATCTGTTCCCATTGGAAACTACAGGCTGTGGTCTATCTTGGTTTAGTTATACAAATCTCTGGCTATATCGTCTCTAGTAATCAGTGAATCATCTCACAGATGCTAATATAATGCAATAAACTCCTCTGATGTTGCCAAAAAAGTGAATTTAATTCAATGACAAAATCATATACAGCACGTTTCATACAATATTAAAATAAAGGTTAATAAAAGAAATGTAACCATAAAAATAAAGAGTGCATTCTTAATGATAAGTTCAGCTATCACAGAAAAAACAATACTTGAAGTATTGGACTGAATATACCCACTATGATAAGTAGCTTAAAGGGGAAAAAAAGAAAAGTAAATTAGTCCATTGATGATGTTTCGCTTGTCAGGAATCAAGATTTTTAGATATGTAACTTTTAATGTGCATTCGGAAAGTATTCAGAGCCCTTGACTTTTTCCACATTTTATGTTACAACCTACACAATACCGAAGGTTATGCATGTAACCACGGTTATGTGAGCTATTTGGATCACTCCAATATATTGGTATCACTCCGCGGCGGAGGGATACATCCGAGGAGAGGATTAACAGATTTACTCCCGTGTACACCTGTGTCACGGCTGGGGTCCACTCTTATATATATATTTATATATATATATTAGAACCCATGGCCGCGACATGCGTTCTCTACATCCTTTTTGAGGTGACTCTAGCACCGTAGAGGATTGGAGTGATCCATATAGCTCACATAACCGTGGTTACATGCATAACTTTCGTTATATTTTACTATATTGGATCACTCCAATATATTGGTATACCTGACCAGCCTACGGCGAAATCCCAGTGCGGAACCGAGACGCAGGGGCCGTCAATGTGGAAGGGGAGGCCAGGACCGCTGAACCAACAGCAGAGGGAGGTGCCACGTTTACCTGATAGTACCTAGCAAAAAGTGCACGAGGACAAAGCAGACAAAGAGCTGGTCTGTTGTTCTAACTGACCGTGTCCGCTCCACATAGGCAGCCAGTGCCCACTCAGGGCACAACATGCCGGAGGGAGGCCCAGAATCCCCCGCCACTGCCGGGGGGGTCGTAAGCAGACAGGATAAACACTGACTGTCTGACAGAACCTTCGGGATGAATAAAGGGTTGGGGAGGAGAGATGTACTCCTCCCCCCTGGGTCCATCCGGTAGCACTCAGAACTTACTGAAAGAGCATGGAGCTCACCCACCCTCTTCATGGAAGTAATCGCTACCAAGAAGCCACCTTCATAGAGAGGTGTTTCAGGTAGGCAGACTCCAACGGTTTGAAAGGCAGAATTGGATGTGTGCCAAGACCACATCCAGATCCCAGCTCGCCATTGACCGTGCTGGACGCAGGCGATCTAAAGGACTCTCAAACCATGAGAAACAAGATTTTCTGGTCTGATGAAACCAAGATTGAACTCTTTGGCCTGAATCCCAAGCGTCACGCCTGGAAAAAACCTAGCACCATCCCTACAGTGAAGCATGGTGGCAGCATCATGCTGTTGGGATGTTTTTCAGCAGCAGGGACTGGGAGACTAGTCAGGATCAAGGAAAATATGTTTAGAGCAATGTACAGAGAGATCCTTGATGAAAACCTGCTCAGGACCTCAGACTGGGAAAAGGTTCACCTTCCAACCGGACAACGACCCTAAGCACACAGCCAAGACAATGCAGGAGTGGCTTCGGGATAAGTTTCTGAAAGTCCTTGAGTGGTCCAGCCAGAACCCAGACTTGAACCAGATACATCATTTTTGGAGTATCCTGAAAATAGCTGTGCAGCGACGCTCCCCATCCAACCTGACAGAGCTTGAGAGGATCTGCAGAGAAGAACGGGAGAAACTCCCCAAATACAGGCGTGTCAAGCTTGTAGCATCATACCCAAGAAGACTGGAGGCTGTAATCACCACTAAAGGTGCTTCAACAAAGTACTGAGTACAGGGTCTGAATAATTATGTAAATATGTTATAATTTTTTTGTTTAAAAAATATATATATTTGCAAACATTACTAAAAATCTGTTTTTTGCATTGTCATTATGGGGTATTGTGTTTAGATTGAGGGGGAAAAACAAATGTATACATTTTTTTAATAAAGCTGTAATGTAACAAAATGTCAAGGGGTCTAAATACTTTTCAAATGCACTGTACGTCAACAATGGACTAATGAAACAAATACCAAAATATATGTTTTTGGGTGGATTTGTCCATCAAGTAAATTCAGTTGCCCATTGGTCATTTAGATTCTCTTTACAAATGACTTACAATCAATACTTGCAACCGACTCTACACAACATTTTAGATGATCTATTCAAAATATCCACTTAACTATCTGACGGACCTAGTTATTAAATCTATCCAAAAGAAAAATCAAAAAAACATTCAACAACTGATATGCAAATGTACAACAATAACTCAATTTTCATTGAGGGAGTGAGTGAGTTGGTGAGCCTTGAGGCATCGAATTTGGGTGAAAGATTCCCCACATTCCCCACATACATGCTTCTCTGTATGGGTTTTCTGGTGCCTTTTCATATGATGAGAAAATCTGAAACGTTTGTCACAAACGCTGCATGAAAATGGCTTCTCTCCTGTGTGAAGTCGTTGGTGTGATTTCAGGTAACCTGACTGGATGAAGGACTTTCCACAGTCTTGGCATTTGTATGGTCTCTCACCAGTATGGTATCTTTCATGCAACCTCCTTTCATTGGCAGTGATGAAGGTTTTTTCGCAATAGGAGCATGGAAATGGTCTTTCTCCTGTGTGAGTGAGTTCATGTCTTTTCAATGACACTGCTTTGTAAAACTGCTTTCCACAGACTGTACAGGTAAATCTCACCCCCTCATGAACTTGCTCAATATGTGTATTCAGCTGAATCTTTGTCCGATAAGTCATGTCACACTGCGAACAAGTAAAGGGTTTCTCCTCTGAGTGAGTTCCCATATGCACCGACAGTTCAGAAGCGGCCCTGTAGCTCTTTCCACACTGCCAGCACAGGAACGGCTTTTCTCCTGTGTGCTTCCTACTGTGTATTGTTAGAGAATTGGCTGTTCTGAATTTTTCTGGACAAACAGAACACTGGTACAGGTACTCTCCCGAGTGAACCCTCTCATGGATGACAAGGTACGATAACTGAGTGAAGGTTTTCTCACATTGAGAGCAGGGGTATGGGCCTGTGAATTTATGTTGATGCAGATAGTGTTCTCTCAGACGCCCCAACAGGGTAAAGGTCTTCTCACACATGGTACACTGGATTTCCTTGTGCATCAGCTTGTGTCTGTCAAAGGCAATGGAGTTTGGGTATATCCTTCCACAATCAGAGCAATAGAATGGGTTGTGAATTCGTTTGTGTGTTCTTAGGGAGGATGAGCCTTTGAATTCCTTGTCGCATTCATCACATTTGAATACCACCTTTCTTTCTTCCTCCTTGCATTCTGCCCTTGTGTCATCAGTAGCTAGCAGTTCACCAGCCTCCTCTGGAGTAGCATCCTCTTGTTGCTGGTCCACCAACTTAGATGCTTCTTCTTGGTTCACCTTCAGACAGATATCCCTCTGGTGTTTCTTTAAACCATGCATGTACTTGAAGCGCTGCTCACAATTGACACATTGATAAGGACGCTCCTCTGAATGGGATCTCATATGAATAGCCATTCCTGAAGCACGGTTAAAAATCTTCCCACACACAGTGCATGGTTTGGGTTCTTTGAGAGTCGGCACTGAAGTAGCAGCTGTGATGAGGGTCCCAGTGTCGTTTTCCTTGGTGGTGAGAGGACTGATGCAACCTTCGGTTTTAACTTCCGCTTGTTGCTGGTCCACACTCTGACCCAAGTCTTCTAGGATGCCCTCGTGGCCAAGGATTTCCTGATGTTTCTTCAAGGTATCTTTGTACTTAAAACTTCTCTCACAAATAGCACAATGAAAGGGACGCTCCTTTGAGTGAGATTTCAAGTGCCTTTCCATGTCTGAGGTACGAGTCAAAATCCTACCACAGACACAACAGGTTTTTGAGTCGGACAGCCCTTTGTGAGATGGTTGCGGGTTTTCATCAGTGCCAAGAGACCCAGTGCTACCCATTGATTGGGATTCATCTTTCTCTGGCTGCTGTTTCCCCTTCTGTTGTGACAAGTTTTGACCAACCTGACCTAAATCTTCCTGGTTCACTTTCTTACACAAATCTCTCTGGTGCCTCTTCAAATCATATGAATACTTGAATCTCTTATCACAATTTACACACCAAAATGGATGCTCTTTTGAGTGGGATCTCATGTGCCTTGCCATGTCTGAAGTACGAGTGAAAAACCTCCTACACAAAGAGCATGTTTTGGTGTCCAGAGGTCTTTTCTGTGTTAGCCCTGATGGAGAGAGCATCTTAAGGGGTGATGTGTTCGGAGATTTGCTAGTTGAGGGTTGTGGGATCTCTTCTTTATTTTCCCAATCAACCAAAGTTGAGAGGTTCTTTTCACAAACTCCTTGCTGGTGTCTCTTCAGATCATAAAGATCCTTGAAGCCTATTGCACATTTGAGGCACTTAAACCTATGATCATGATCTTGAGTGTGGCTTCGCTGGTGCCTTCTAAAGGACGTGGCTCGAACAAAAGTCCTCCCACAGTCAGGGCATGTCTTCCTGAATGGGCCTCTTTTGCATGACTTCCTCAGGGAGGTGTGCACCTTGGAGGAGGATGGCTGTTGGATTGCACGCTCGGAAGAATCCATTTTACGTGGTTTTTGTACTTTTGACCGTATTTTCTTAATCTGCAGCCTTTTGCTTTGTTTTGAGGTTTGAACATGAATTCCGGTGACAGCTTGATTGTCCGTTTCCACACTTACAGGCTTCCTATTCATAGCATGCTCCTTCTCAGTAAATGCGTCTCTTTGATCTTCATCTGGTGCAAGTAGTCCTCCATTTTTCTCTATTGTACCCTCCACCAACCCTTTTCCTTCCACTCTAGCCAAACATTCTGATTGTGAATCTACTTCTGTGGCAGTCACCACACGTACATGTGGAGGGAGAGACAGAGAGGAGAGGATGTAGTCACCAAAGGACGATGGAGTTTCTTTTTGTGCAAGGGGGAGACAAAAGACAGGTTCAACTGAATTAATATATTTTCTGCAACAGTGTTTGACCAACGTCATACATGTCAATTACATTTCCACAATCTTATATAATTGTTATTTATTTATTTATTTAATTTCAGTTTCATATTCCATTTGGTGCCCAACCCATGACTTACAAGACACTATTCATCAAGCACTTGTGCAAAAAAACACAAAAACAAAATGACATTTTACACTTTAGATGCACAATTCCTATTTGCATCATGTACAACTAGCTTATACTTCAAATATGAGCAATTTTGGCACAGCCAATCCAAGCAACAACAAAAAATGTAAACAATTGTTACATACACCAGACAGGTGTAGTGAAATGTGTTGTTTTACATGGTCAGCCATAGTAATACGGCACTCCTGGAGAAAATTAGGGTTGAGTGCCTTGCTCAAGTGCAAAGACAGATTTTTACCATATCGGCTCAGATATTCGAACCAGCAACCTCTTGGTTACTGGCCCAACGCTCTAGGCTACCTGTTATGGATTCTCTGAGTCTCTACGATACTCACCGATGGAGTCCAAATGTCCACGTTTTCTGTGGTACTGGAGCAGGGTCCTCAATTGTATGGGGTCAGGTACAAACTGTACACATTTCTCCAGGGCAGAGGGGACAGCACTTAACAAGGAGGCAGTCTTGAGAGAGAGGGGCATGTTTGAAATCATTAACCCACGACAAACTCATGTCCGACTCACAGTTTATTAAACATGAAAATATTATTGATTATTACTTGGTATTCTTGACTTCTAATTCCCCAAGCTAATTAGATAAACGTGTTATTCATTCTTATTACCTGTTCAAGGTCTGGTATGGGAAGTAACTTCTCCAGTCTGGAAAGGAATTCTAACATCAGCATCTGTATTGCAGTGTCATACTTGGGCCCAAATTCCACAGGGAACACATCCTAGGAGAGAATAAAATAATTTAATAATTAATGTCAATAATTAGCCTAGTATTTGCCTTTTGTAACCTATACCAGCAAACTTTTTGGCTCAAGGACCACATCGGGGTTTCAAAATTCCGAGGGCCACACAGCTTTTGTTTTTCAAGTTATCTGCAGTTATCTGAAATTATATAGGTCCATTATTATTTCTACATACTTTCTATTTGGTTTTATGTGTTAAAATGTAGCCTGGAGTAATTTTTTTATCCAAAATAATCATGGGACTGGATAGGGAAGTCAAGCAGAAAGAGGTGGTCACTTTCCTACCATATACGTAAGAGCAACACAAACCTGGTAAAAGGTCTCCCTTTCACTTGGGTCTTTCAGCAGAGATTCAACCAGCTCCACAAAGTTTGATTCAGATAATTTCACCTCTGCATCACTTGACTGCAACAAAATGCACACAACAATTAAATAATCACATTTTACAACTCAATGGGGCGGCAGGATAGCCTAGTGGTTAGAGCGTTGGACTAGTAACCGAAAGGTTGCAAGTTCAAATCCCCATCCTGACAAGGTAAAAATCAGTCGTTCTGCCCCTGAACAGGCAGTTAACACACTGTTCCTAGGCCGTCATTGTAAATAAGAATTTGTTCTTAACTGACTTGCCTGGTTAAATAAGGGTAAAGATACATTTAAAAAATGACAGAATATTTAGAGTGGCATAGGCCGCTCCCTCCCAGAAAGATACTCACCTCTGCTTCCCCAGTGGATATGAGGCTTCGGATCCTGTCCAGGTGTTGCTGAATGTCTTGGTCTGCTGTCTGCTCAGTGCGACACAACTCCAGAACCATCTAAAATTACAGATGACCAGTCAGGAGTAGAGCAAAGATCAACCACACACTTCGTAGGCATTGCTCTGTTCTCATTTGAAGATAATAGCTAAGGGCCAACGGCAGTGTTTGAGAAACCAGTGTCAGGGTCTTTATCTCAATCAATGTTTAACTAGAGTCAACAATTTTGTTGTCAGAGAGTAACTTCACATGATCTTGTTGCATGTTTCTTTTTCCCCATTCTGAACCCAATCTCTTACCCTTGCTCGAAGCCCCAGAATGAGTTGGGCCCTCTGACTGCAACTCAAAAGCTCTGGCACAATCTCTGTAACCATGGTGACAAACTCCTCCAGCATCCCATAATCTTGAACGTCTCCTCGTTGAACCACTTGCCACATGGCTGCAGAGACAAGCCGCAGTGGTGGAATGAAGAGACGCAGAGAGGGAAGAAGAAGAGGGGGACCTAAAAATAAGGAAATGAGCCGTAATAATGATTGAAATAATACTGAACTGATATTGAAAGTTAGATGGTTCAAAAACCTTTCAAATATTTCCTCAAGGTTCATTATTTAACTTGTAAGACAAAATGAAACCAATGGAATTGCCCCAAACGTGGAAACTGCATTCATACGAACTAATCAAGCGCACCAGATTAGTTCCAAATATTGAGGTCCCTATCTAGCAACTCATTTGGTTAAAGGGAAAAAAACATAACATGCTTGCCAAGGTAATTGTACATCTAAATAGGCTATCCCTTAAAAAACATAACAGTGGATGATTCAGAAGTACTAGTCCTCCCGCTTCTAACATACTTAAAAGATCGAGACATACGGAAATTTAGCGAGGATACGCCATGTTGAACATCAAGCACACCAAGCGCAATACCATTTTCGCTGGGATTTTGACATTGCATCTCGTCCTCATACAAAAGTAGTCACGCACGAAGCTTGAAAATTAGCGAAGTGTTTGTTATAGAGATGGTTTCCAAAGTTAAAAGGCTTACAACAGTTTTAAAACCTAACTGTCGGTAGCATTGAGTGTGACACTGAACGTAGCCCGTTCAATTTCCGGTTGCGTTTACACCCCCCAGAATAAAAGTCCTCGTGAATTGAGTTAAAATTCGGAATAGATTTTTTTAAGAAAGTCATATTTGTCAGCAAGTACGGTTATTGACTTGGTGTGCCAACTAAAAATAATTCTTACAATAGTTAGCAATCCCCATGTATAATAATAAAACGTATTTAAAAACTCACCTGCAAGTGTGTAAATCCCAGATTCTGGCATGGCTCAATAATGTGTCCTTAAATGTGAGGGTCAACAATGTGCAACAATAAAACACAGCCTAAAAAGATGACTTTGAAACAATGTACAGTACACCATAAACTATGTGGATCACATTATGTGCATTGAGATCAAGATTGCCCTCTTTCTCCATCTCCTCATGTGTAACCTACTAGATGGATTTACCCCTGTCATGCTCCTTCCACAAACAGCAAACTGGAAAAAAGCCCACACCATAATCAATGACCATTCCCATATTCTCCGTTCGCATTCGTCAAACAAAAACACTCTAATGATCGGTTGACAATTTGCTTACAAAAATGTTCCATGCTAGGACTATGGTACTTTCATTCATATCCATGGTACTTCCACATACACCATGATATGGTCTGAATTATGGAAATGTACCATGGTTTTAGCCTTGAAGTATGATGTTACTACCATGGTACTGCCATTGTACCTAAATATTACCATGCTATCGCCTCATTTATGGCTCTTAAACGGCATTATACATTCTACCATGGTAATGCACAATTATGATGAATGGTACCAAAAATGATATATGGTACTATCTTTATTAAGTGTGCGTTACCATGGTACAATGGCTATATAATGCATTAAATAAATAAACCCCCCAATGTGAAAAGAGGTTGGTTGGCCTTTAAATTGATTAATTGATATACCAGTATGGGCAAGTTTCTGATAAAGTCAGAGGCAGGCTACATGTTGGTCCTAGTTTTCTGAAACATCAAAGAAAAAGGAAAATAGTTGCTGTTGAAAAAGGGGAAACACTTTATGTATTAATAGTACCGTATTTTGCTCATGTTTGGGTTCCCTGTGTTGCCAACCTGAAATGTGGGAGAAAGTGAGATATATGGTTGGCTCTCGCGCTAGCATGACTATCTTTGGCATTTTGTAATAATTTAGTATTTATAGTGAAGGGGCGTTGTGCTTGTTTCAGCCCGCAGAGGGAGCCGCTCGCTCTACTGGTTGCTTCACGCGCTCTCCCACAAGAGGCTCTCGCGCTAGCCTGACTAGTTAAAATTGATGAGGCACCAGATAAACGAAATATTTTTAACGTTATCATCACGGTGAGCAAGTTGTAAACCATAGGATAGGAAACCACAAGTTAAACGGAGTGTAGTGATATAACTGTTGTTATTTTATGTTTTGTTAGTTTAATACATTTATAAAAGCCCGTTAACATAGAATTCGGCTAAAGTTCGCTCCAGTCCAGCTAGCCTGTCGTAGTCATGGCGACAGGATCAACGAACGTTCTTGCGGAGTAACAAAATGAAACATTGTAAATGTCTGTTTTAGGGATATGTTGAGAATCTATTAAATAATATGATAATTAATACCTTTTAAAAACATGTTTTTTTAGTATGTTGGCTATTTAGAATAGTATAAGAGTAGCCAATTCAGTTGAATGAGAGCAAACTGAAAAATGTATTGAAGAGACAAGTTAGTTTACGGTTTCCGACTCCTGTCATTCTTCTCAACATGCTCTATCCAGCTCCCAAGGTTTTAGAGGGTACACTACTAGACCATGTGTGTTGTGGTTTTTCACTATGAGCTAAAGGGGTTTAAGAGGGTACTAGGTTTACGCTTAGCCATTTCAGAGCTACTATAGTAGTAAATGTTGCATTATGCGAGTATCATAAATTACTTCGATTTTGGTCATATTACCCGAAAAACGGTGGGGCACAAACCATCATAATTCACTGTAAACAACTACCATGCTTTTGTTTTACAACATGCTACTAGTACAAAACCATGGTATTTTTAAAATTGTATTACCATTGTTCATTTTTGTACCATGGTAGCTAGTACATTTTTTTTATCACGTTTTTTTTGCCAGGAAAATACCATGGTACGTACTGGTTGGAAAAAAAACTGATAGTACATTTTTTAAGGAAATTAGTGCCTCCCACAACGCAGGCGATGAGGAGCTGGTGAGGAGCAACTGCAGAAAATTGGAAGTCGACTGCAGTCAAAACTTTGACTTTTGATCACATGGTTGTTGTAAAGTTCATGCAGTCCACACGTAGACGCATGTCGGAACATGTTTATCCCCACAATGCAAGTTTGAAAGGTTGGTCACTGATTTAACAAACGTGATCCACTCGGAACATCCATGGTGTTGCATTTGGTTATGAGTATGTCATTTGTGCTGTTCGTGTATGCTGTCATGTTGCTGACTCACGTGCCCCAAATAATTGCCATGCAGAGACAGTTTTAGTGGTTTAAAGAAGGCCTGAGTAAGGCCAACAGGTCACAAATATTCCAAACTTGGATGAATTATTTCTCCATTAAGCTTTTGGATAAAAATGTAAAATAGCCAATATGCCAGAAAAAATACCCTTCCTCCCAAAGGACCTTTCTATGGACTAGCCTTCCTTCCAGTTAAATCAAAAGTCATTAATATGTTTGTTCCAGTGTCACTGGGACATTTGAGGGCCAGTGATGCTGACCTGAATGATACAAATATGACTGATACAAAATTCAACCAACACTTGCAGAAATGTATGAAGTGAATCTGTGCAAGATATGAATGTGAATACACACGTTTTTAAATCAGATATTTTCATGTCCTCCTTTATTATTGCTATTGTCAGAAAATGCAATGTTGTAGTTATTTGAGAATAACAGTTTACATTACAATTTAGCTATTGAAATTATATAGGGAATTATGAATAAAAGATTAAATGAACAACAAACAAAAAAGCTATTAAAAGCAAAAGGTGTTAAACCAGTGTTTTTTTTATATATATATATATATATATATTACAGTACACAACAAGAACTCAAATGCCAGAGTGGTAATGCTTTTGACTCCGGTCCACATATACCTGGTGACGAGGGTTCAAACTCCTTCTCTGCCCTTCTGTCTGTGCCCCTACTTTCCTTCTACCTCACTACTTTCCCTGCTGTACCGTCTTAAAATGAATAACAATAAAAAGGAACATCAGAGTTACAAAAAAACAAACTTCCATTTTAATTCCCGGGGTGAGTGCATAGGTGTTCAGTCAGGCGCTTTTTTTGAGCGAAAGCTAACCCACATTCTCCACACACATGTGGCTTATTTTTTCTTGTATGGGTTCGCTCGTGTTTTAACCTATGATAAGACAATCTGAAACTTTTATCACAAAAGCTACATGCAAATGGCTTCTCTCCTGTGTGAAGACGTCGGTGAGATTTCAGATAACCTGACTGAATGAAAGACTTTCCACAGTCTTGACATTTGTATGGTCTCTCACCAGTATGGTATCTTTCATGCAGCCTTTTTTCATTGGCAGTGATGAAGGTTTTTGTGCAATAGGAGCATGGAAATGGTCTTTCTCCTGTGTGAGTGAGTTCGTGTCTTTTTAATGACACTGCTTTGTAAAACTGCTTTCCACAGATTGTACAAGGGTATCTCACCCCCTCATGAACTTGTTCAATGTGTGAATTCAGCTGAAGTTTCGTTCTGTAGGACATGTCACACTGCGAACAGGAAAATGGTCTCTCCTCTGAGTGGGTCCCCATATGAACCGACAGTTCTCCAGCAGCCTTGAAGCTCTTTCCACACTGCCAGCACAGGAACGGCTTTTCTCCTGTGTGCTTCCTACTGTGTATCGTTAGAGAATTTGCTGAATTAAACTTTGCTTGACAAACAGAGCACTGGTACAGGTACTCTCCTGAATGAACCCTCTCGTGGATGACAAGGTATGATAACTGAGTGAATGTTTTCTCACATTGAGAGCAGGGGTATGGGCCTGTGAATTTATGTTGATGCAGATAGTGATCTCTCAGACGCCCCAACAGGGTAAAGGTCTTCTCACACATGGTACACTGGAATTCCTTGTGCTGCATCAGCTTGTGTCTGTCAAGGGCAATGGAGTTTGGGAGGACCCTTCCACAATCAGAGCAATAGAATGGGTTGTGAATTCGCTTGTGTGTCCTTAGGGATGATGAATCTTTGAAGTCCTTCCCACAATCATCACATTTGAAGACCACCTTTATTTTTTCCTTTTTGCATGAACTTTCCTGGTGTTGCTTCAAATTACAGATGTCATCAAAACACTTTCCACATTTTTTACACCAGTGAACCAGTTGTAGTTGACTGGTAGATGTTTCTGGGGTATCAGCCTTAACAGCCACCAGTTCACTAGACTCCTCCTCTTGGTGCTGGTCTACCATCTGAGAGGACTCTTCTCGGTTCACCTTACAGATATATCTCTGGTGTTGATTCAAACTTTGCTTGTACTTAAAACGCTGCTCACAGTTGACACATTGGTAAGGACGCTCTTCTGAATGGGATCTCATATGAGTAGCTAAATGAGAAGCACAGTCCAAAATCTTCCCACACACAGTGCATGCATGTTCTTTGGCAGTTGGCGCTGGAGTAAAAGCCTTGATAGGGAGCTCAGTGTCGTTTTCCTTGGTAGTGAGAGGGCTGCTGCAACTCTCTGTGTTAACTTCCACTTGTTGATGGTCCACACTCAGATCAAAGTCTTCTAGGATGCCCTCGTGGCCAAGGATTTCCTGATGTTTCTTCAAAGAGTCTTTGTACTTAAAGCTTCTCTCACAAATAGCACAATGAAAGGGACGTGCCTTTGAGTGAGATTTCAAGTGCCTTTCCATCTGTGAGGTACAAGTCAAAATCTTACCACACACACAACAGGTTTTGGAATCTACTTGGGTGCGATTCTCTGCAGTGGCAAGAAAAACCTTCTCTGGTTCCAGGCCACTCTTTTGTTGTGCCATGTTCTGATCAACATCCTGACACAAATCTCCCTGGGTCACTTTCTGACACAATTCTCCCTGATGTTTTCTAAAATCGTATGAATACTTGAATCTCTTACCACAATTGACACACCTAAATGGACGCTCTTTTGAGTGGGAGCTCATGTGCCTCACCAAGCTTGATGTACGAGTAAAAAACCTCCCACACACAGAGCATGTGTTAGTGGCTGTGATAGTGTCCAGAGTTCCTTGATGAGATGGCCCTGGTGGACAGGGAGTCTTGAGGAGTGATGTGATCTGAGTTTTGCTAGTTGAGGGTTGTGGGATCTCTTCCTCATTTTCATCTTCATCCAACATGTTTATCTCCTTTTCACAAACTCGCCTCTGGTGTCTCTTCAGACTTTGACCATCCGAGAAGAATTTTTCACATTTGTGGCACTTAAACTTGAGATTTTCAGTGTGGGTTAGCTGATGCCTTTTCATGGCTGCAACCCGAGTGAGTGTCTTCCCACACACTTCACATGCCTTATTGAATGGGCCTCTTCTGCATGAATTCTTTGGGGAAGGACACACCTTGGAGGATGATGGCTGTCTGTTTGCACGCCCAGTTTGAGGTTTTCTACCTTTTGAACACATTTCCTTAATCTGCAGCCTTTTGCTTCGTTTTAATTGTGATGGTCTGAGTAAATTCAAGCCAGTGACAGCTTGATTGTCATTTTCCCCAACGGCAGACTCCATGTCCATACCGTAATCTGGCTCAGTAATTATGTATCTTCTAACTTCATCTGCTGGGACTAGTACATCGATTTCCTTTGTCCGATTCTCCAACAACTGTCTTGCTTCCATTCCCTCCAAATTCATGCCTTCTGATTGTGTATCTGAGTCTACATCTGGGGCAGTCACCACTCGCACGTATGGAGGAAGAGACAGAGAGGAGAGGATGAAGTCACCAAAGGACGATGGAGTTCCTTTTTATGCAAAAGAGGGAGACAATGACAAAAAAAGTTTCACTGTGAATTCACTTTTTTTGCAACAGTAGTTGACAAACATCATACATGCAAATTATGTAAATGCCTCAAATATAAACTTTTACCGATAAAAGTCACATTTGTTCTACTTGACACATCATTCAAGTAATAAGGCCGAGGGCGTGTGGTACATTTAAGCATAAGGCCGAGGGGGTGTGGTATATGGCCAATATACCACGGCTAAGGGCTGTCCCTAAGCACGACGCAATGTGGAGTGCCTGTATACAGCCCTTAGCAGTAGTATATTGGACATACACCCCCAAAAAGGTGCCTTATTGCTAATATAAACTGGTTACCAACGTAATTAGAGCAGTAAACAAGTATTTATACATCATACCTGTGGCAAATTGTTTGATATACACATGGCTGAAATTCAGTATCAACCAATCAGCATCCAAGACCCAAACTACCCCATTTATAATTGCAATTTTGGCACAACCAATCTAGAACACTGTATGATACTTACGGATGGAGTCCAAATGTCCAAGTTTTCTGTGGTACTGGAGCAGGGTCCTCAATTGTATGGAGTCAGGTACAAACTGTACACATTTCTCCAGGGCAGAGGGGACAGCACTTAACAAGGAGGCAGTCTTGAGAGAGAGGAGCATGGTTTAAAATCATTAACCCACGACAAACTCATGTCACACTGACTTTCTTTGTTTAAAAGTGAAAAATATTACTGATCGGTATTCTTGACTTCTAATTCCCCAAGCTAATTAGATAAAGGTATTCATTCATATTACCTGTTCAAGGTCTGGTATGGGAAGTAACTTCTCCAGTCTGGAAAGGAATTCTAACATCAGCATCTGTATTGCAGTGTCATACTTGGGCCCAAATTCCACAGGGAACACGTCCTAGGAGAGAATAAATGAACCTAAAATGCCAATAATACCTATATTTATATTGGTTTGAAACAATATAAAACTAGGCCACTAAAACCTAGACCAGCAAAGCTTTTATACTTTCCCACCGTATAAGAGCAAAACACACCTGGTAAAAGTTCTCCCTTTCACTTGGGTCTTTCAGCAGAGATTCAACAAGCTCTACAAAGTTTGATTCAGATAATTCCACCTCTGCATCACTTGACTGCAACAAAATGCACACAACAATTAAATAATCACATTTTACAACTCAATGGGGCGGCAGGATAGCCTAGTGGTTAGAGCGTTGGACTAGTAACCGAAAGGTTGCAAGTTCAAATCCCCATCCTGACAAGGTAAAAATCAGTCGTTCTGCCCCTGAACAGGCAGTTAACACACTGTTCCTAGGCCGTCATTGTAAATAAGAATTTGTTCTTAACTGACTTGCCTGGTTAAATAAGGGTAAAAAATACATTTAAAAAATGACAGAATATTTAGAGTGGCATAGGTCTTTGTTCCCTCCCAGAAAGATACTCACCTCTGCTTCCCCAGTGGATATGAGGCTTCGGATCCTGTCCAGGTGTTGCTGAATGTCTTGGTCTGCTGTCTGCTCAGTGCGACACAACTCCAGAACCATCTAAAATTACAGATGACCAGTCAGGAGTAGAGCAAAGGTCAACCACATGCTTCGTAGGCATTGCTCTGCTCTCATTGGGACACATTTGGAGAAAATGATAGCTAGCCTAGCTAAGGGCCAAAGGCAGTATTTGAGAAACCAGTGTCAGGGTCTTCATCTCAGCCAATGTTTAACAGCTGGGTGGTTTATGCTAGAGTCAACAATATTGTTGTCAGAGACTAACCTCAATGATCGTGTTGCATGTTTATTTTCCCCATTCTGAACCCAATCTCTTACCCTTGCTCGAAGCCCCAGAATGAGTTGGGCCCTCTGACTGCAACTCAAAAGCTCTGGCACAATGTCGGTCAACGTGGTGACAAACTCCTCCAGCATCCCATAATCTTGAACATCTCCTCGCTGAACCACTTGCCACATGGCTGCAGAGACAAGCCGCAGTGGTGGAATGAAGAGACGCAGAGAGGGAAGAAGAAGAGGGGGACCTAAAAAAAGTAGGAAAATAATTAGTAAATAAAGCCACCCAGATGTCTTGCTAGCTAAGAAGTTATCACACTGCACTGTACAGTCACCTTGACCAGATGTATACATTCATAGATCCTAGGTATAGTTAGAAGGGGAGGTCTAAATGCTATACTGAACAAAAATATAAAAACATACAATTTCAACGATTTCACTGAGTTACAATTCATTTAAGAAAATTTGTTGATTTAAATAAATTCATTAGGTTCTAATTTATGGATTTCACATGACTGGGCAGGGTCGCAGCCATGGGTGGGCATAGGCCCACCCAATTGGAAGCCATTTCCAGCCAATCAGAATTAGTTTCTCTCCACAAAAGGGCTTTATTACAGACATAAAAACTTCTGTTTCATCAGCTGTCTGGGTGGCTGGTCTCAGACGATCCCGCAGATGAAAAAGCCGTGCAGTAGCAGAGAAAAAAAGTTTATGACTAGGGTGGCTGGAGTCTGACAATTTTTAGGGCCTTCCTCTGACAACGCCTCGTATAGAGGACACTGGATGGCAGGAAGCTTTGCCCACGGTGATGTACTGGGCCGTACGCACTACCCTCTGTAACCTTGCGGTTAGAGGCCGAATAGTTGCCATATCAGGCAGTGATTCAACCCATCAAGATGCTCTCGGTGGTACCGCTGTAAAACATTGAGGATGTGAGGACCCATGCCAAATCTTTTCAGTCTGCTGAGGGGGAATAGGTTTTGTTGTGCCCTCTTCACGACCGTCTTGATGTGCTTGGACCATGTTAGTGTGTTGGTGACGTGGATGGCAAGAAACTTGAAGCGCCTAACCTGCTCCACTACAACCCTGTCGCTGAGAATGGAGGCGTGCTTGGTCCTCCTTTTCCTGTAGTCCACAATCATCTCTTTTGTCTTGATCATGTTGAGGGAGAGGTTGTTGTCCTTGCGCCACACGGTCAGGTCTCTGACCTCCTCTCCATAGGCTGTCTGATCTTTGTCGGTAATCAGGCCTACCACTGTTGTGTCATCAGCAATCATAATGACGGCGTTGGAGTCGTGCCTGGCCGTGCAGTCATGAGTGAACAGGGAGTACAGGAGGGGACTGAGCACGCACCCGAGGGGCCCCCCGTGTTGAGGATCAGCGTGGCGGATGTGTTGTTACCTACCCATACCACCTGGGGGCGGCCCGTAAGGAAGTTCAGGATCCAGTTGCAGAGGGAGGTGTTTAGTCCCAGGGTCCTTAGTTTAGTGTTGACCTTGGAAGGCACTATGGTGTTGAATGCTGAGCTGTAGTCAATGAACAGCATTCTCACATAGGTGTTCCTTTTCTCTAGGTGTGAACGGGCAGCGTGGAGTGCAATAGAGATTGCATCATCTGTGGATCTATTGGTGTGGTATGCAAATTGGAGTGGGTCTAGGATTTCTTGGATTATGGTTTTGAATTGAGCCATGACCAGCCTTTCAAAGCATTTCATGGCTACAGACATGAGTGCTACGGGTTGGTAGTCATTTAGGCAGTTTACCTTAGTGATCTTGGGCACAGGGACTATGGTGGTCTGCTTGAAACATGTTGGTATTACAGACTCAGTCAGGGACAGGTTGAAAATATCAGTGAAGACACTTGCCAGTTGGTCAGCGCATGCTCGGAGTACACGTCCTGATAATCCGTCTGGCCCTGCGGCCTTGTGAATGTTGACCTGTTTTAAGGTATTACATCGGCTGTGGAGAGCGTGATCACACAGTCATCCAGAACAGCTGATGCGCTCATGCATGTTTCAGTGTTACTTGCCTCGAAGCGAGCATAGAAGTTATTTAGCTCATCTGGCTGCTCTTGGCTGTACCTTCCTTTGTAGTCTGTAATAGTTGGCAAGCCCTGACACATCCGACGAGCGTCGGAGCTGGTGTAGTATGATTTGATCTTAGTCCTGTATTGAAGCTCTGCCTGTTTGATGGTTCGGAGGGCATAGCGGGATTTCTCATAAGCTTCCGGGTTAGAGTCTCGCTCCTTGAAAGAGGCAGCTCTACCCTTTAGCTCAGTGCCGTATGTTGCCTGTAATCCATGGCTTCTGGTTGGGGTATGTACGTGCAATCACTGTGGGTACGATGACCTCGATTCACTTGTTGATAAAGCCAGTGATGGATGTGGTGTACTCCTCAATGCCATCGGAAGAATACCAGAACATGTTCCAGTCTGTGTTAGCAATACAGTCCTGTAGCTTAGCATCTGCTTCACCTGACCACTGTTTTATAGACCGAGTCACTGGTGCTTCCTGCTTTAATTTTAGCTTGTAATCAGGAATCAGGAGGATAGAATTATGGTCAGATTTGTCAAATGGAGGGCGAGGGAGAGGTTTGTACACATCTCTGTGTGTGGAGTAAAGGTGGTCTAGATTCCCCCCCTGGTTGCACATTTAACGTGCTGATGGGAAACAAATCAGTTTTACCTAATTTCTTTCAGTTCTTCCCATTTATTTTCCAGCAATTGAACATTAGCTAGCAGGACGGAAGGCAAAGGCAAATTAGCCACTTGTCGACTGATCCTCACAATGCACCCTGATATTTTTCCACAAAAATCTGTTTCCAGAGAATGGCGGGGATCTGGGTCTGGTGTCTGTAGTATATCTCTCTCATCTGACTCATTTTAGAAAAACTCTGTCTAATCTGAGGTGAGTAATCGCAGTTCTGATGTCCAGAAGCTCTTTTCGGTCATAAGAGACAGTAGCAGCAATATTATGTACAAAACAAGTTATGAAGAACACAAAAAAATGTTTTTGCATGGTTGGTTAAGACCTGATAAGACAGCAGCCATCCCCTCCGGCGCCATCATCAGATGTCTTTGGCGGCGGCTTATGGTAGAGATATGAACATTCAATTATCTGGCAACAGCTCTGGGGGACATTCCTAGAGTCAGCATGTCAATTGCACGCTCCCTCTCAACTTGAGACACCTGTGGCATTGTATTGTGTGACAAAACTGAACATTTTGGAGTAGCCTTTTATTGTCCCCAGCACAAGGGGCACCTGTGTAATGATCATGCTGTTTAATCAGCTTCTTGATATGCCCCACCTGTAATGGGGACAGATTATCTTGGCAAAAAAGAAATGCTCATTAACAGGGATGCAAACAAATATGTGCACAACATTTGAGAGAAGTAAGCTTTTTGTGCATAAGGGACATTTCTGGGATCCTTTATTTCAGCTCATGAAACCAACACTATAACGTTACATGTTGCGTTAAAAGTTTTGTTCAGTATGAAAGGGACCCTTTGGACGTCCAACTCTGACGTCACCCCATTTCAATTTAATTGTAATAAAGTAAGGATAAGGACGTCCCAAGGAGCCCAGTCTCAGCATCTACATACAGTGCGGGGCTAAATAAATTGATATGAGCCGCAACCCTGATTGAATACTGAACAGATTCAAAGTTGAATTTAACATAAAACAGTGCTGCTTCAAATACATATTTAAAATATTTAAATATTAAGACCCTTCTTACTAAAAATGTAGCAGATTTCAAACAACACAATGAAACCTATGGTGATGCCCCAAACGTGCGAACTGCATGCACAAACCAACAAAGCGCACCCGATTAGTTTCGAATATGTTTAAAAAGACAGATTATTTATTTGGGGTAAAAACAATGCATTCTTGTCAAGGTAACGTTAGGTCTCTATGTCCTCCTACAATGCAAAGCGTGCTGAATAACTACATATCCAATCAATTATTAAACAGGCTGTCCCTTACAAAACATAACAGTGGATGATTCTGAAATACTAGTCCTCACATCCCTAGCATGCTAAAAGAACAACGAATGCAAATTTAGCAAGGATACGCCATGTTGAACATCAAGCACACCAAGCCTAGTTAACAAAATCCACAATACCATTTTCGTCAGGATTCTCGTCCATCTCGTCCTCATACCATATTCACCCAAAAAATGCTAAGTGTGACAGCTATGATTTCTACGTTAAAAGGCTTGCAAGTTTGAAACCTTATCTTCAATAGCAGTGTGACCGTGAATTTAGTCCGTTCAATTTCCGGTTGCGTTTACCGCCCACAAATTTCTGAATAACAAATCCCCGTGAAGTTGTACGTTATTAGAAAGACATATTTGCCAGCAAATTCAGTTACTGACTTGGTTTGCCATATTGGAACTCTTACTATAGGTTAGCCATACCCTTTGATAATTATTACAATTAAGATAACCCACCGTGGAGTAAATATGACGAAACTGTCAAATAAAAATGCCAATAGCCTTTATGCCGAATACCCTTCCCATCCTTTCCATGGATTCGCCTAACTTGCAGTAAAATCAAACGTCATTAATCATTTTGTTCCAGTTTAACCGGTAATGATCCTGAAGGATCCTAATAAAACATATATGTTTGCAAGCATTGGTTGACTTCTCTATGAAGTGTATATTTTCAAAAGTTACAAATGTGAAAACACACATGGATGTGTTCATGTACTCCTTTATTATTGCCATGATCACAAAATGCAATGTTGTGGTTATTTGAGAATAACAGTTTACACGTTTCATCCTTTACTGTACATACTACAAATTAGCAATTGAAATTATCAACGGAATGATAAAACAAAGCTGAAAAATAGAATATTAATTCAAACCTGAGGTGTTAAACCTGTGTTTTTATTTATAGTACACAACAAGAACTCAAATGCCAGAGTCTAACAGAGTGGTAATGCTTGGTGACGAGGGTTCAAGACCCTTCTCTGCCCTTCTTTCTGTCTGTGCCCCTAATTTGTCTCCCTCACTACTTTCCCCACTTTACCGTCTTAAAATGAATAACAATGCAAAGGAACATTAGACTTTAAAAAAATAACATTTTAATTCAAGGAGTGAGTGCATTGGTGTTCAGTCAGGCGCTTTCTTTGAGCGAAAGCTAACCCACATTCCGCACAAACATGTGGCTTCTGTTTTCCTGTATGGGTTTGCTCGTGTCTTTGCCTATGGTAATTTAATCTGAAACGTTTGTCACAAACACTGCATGCAAATGGCTTCTCTCCTGTGTGAAGTCGTTGGTGTGCTTTCAGAAAACATAACTGTACAAAGGACTTTCCACAGTCTTGGCATTTGTATGGTCTCTCACCAGTATGGTATCTTTCATGCAATCTCCTTTCATTGGCAGTGATGAAGGTTTTTGTGCAATAGGAGCATGGCCATGGTCTTTCTCCTGTGTGAGTGAGTTCATGTCTTATCAATGACACAGCTTTCAAAAACTGCTTTCCACAGACTGCACAGGTGTATCTCACCCCCTCATGAACTTGTTCAATGTGTGTATTCAGCTGAATCTTTGTCCGATAAGTCATGTCACACTGCGAACAAGAAAAGGGTCTCTCCTCTGAGTGGGTCCCCATATGCATTGACAGGTTTCCACGATCCTTGTAACTCTTTCCACACTGCCAGCACAGGAACGGCTTTTCTCCTGTGTGCTTCCTACTGTGTATTGTTAGAGAATTTGCTTTATTGAACTTTGCTTGACAAACAGAGCACTGGTAAGGGTACTCTCCTGAATGAACCCTCTCATGTTCGACAAGGTATCTTAACTGGGTAAAAGTTTTCTCACATTGAGAGCAGGGGTATGGTCCTGTGAATTTATGTTGATGCAGATAGTGATCTCTCAGACGCCCCAACAGGGTAAAGGTCTTCTCACACATGGTACACTGGATTTCCTTGTGCTGCATCAGCTTGTGTCTGTCAAAGGCAATGGAGTTTGGTAGGACCCTTCCACAATCAGAGCAATAGAATGGGTTGTGAATTCGCTTGTGTGTCCTTAGGGATGATGAACCTTTGAAGTCCTTCCCACAATCATCACATTTGAAGACCACCTTTCTTTTTTCACATTGGAAGACCACCTTTATTTTTTCCTCTTTGCATGAACTTTCCTGGTGTTGCTTCAAATTACAGATGTCATCGAAACACTTTCCACATTTTTTACACCAGTGAACCAGTTGTAGTCGACTGGTAGATGTCTCTGGGGTATCAGCCTTAACAGCCACCAGTTCACTAGACTCCTCCTCTTGGTGCTGGTCTACCATCTGAGAGGACTCTTCTCGGTTCACCTTACAGATATATCTCTGGTGTTGATTCAGATTGTGCATGTACTTAAAGCGCTGTTCACAATTGCCACATTGATAAGGACGCTCATCTGAATGGGATCTCATATGAATAGCCATAACTGAAGCACGGTTAAAAATCTTCCCACACACAGTGCATGGTTTGGGTTCTTTGAGAGTCGGCACTGAAGTAGCAGCCGTGATAAGGGGCTCAGTGTCATTTTCCTTGGTAGTGAGAGGGCTGATGCAACTCTCTGTGTTAACTTCCACTTCTTGCTGGTCCACATTCTGACCCAAGTCTTCTAGGATGCCCTCGTGGCCAAGGATTTCCTGATGTTTCTTCAAGGTATCTTTGTACTTAAAACTTCTCTCACAAATAGCACAATTAAAGGGACGTGCCTTTGAGTGAGATTTCAAGTGCCTTTCCATCTGTGAGGTACAAGTCAAAATCTTACCACAGACATAACAGGTTTTGGAATCTACCTGGGTTCGATTCTCTGCAGTAGCAAGAAAAACCTTCTCTGGTTCCAGGCCACTCTTTTGTTGTGCCATGTTCTGACCAACATCCTGACACAAATCTCCCTGGGTCATTTTCTGACACAATTCTCTCTGGTGTTTTTTCAAATCGTACGAATACTTGAATCTCTTATCACAATTGACACACCCAAATGGACGCTCTTTTGAGTGGGAGCTCATGTGCCTCACCAAGCTGGAAGTACGAGCAAAATACCGCCCACACACAGAGCATGTGTTCGTGGCTGTGATAGTGTCCAGAGTTCCTTGATGAGATGGCCCTGGTGGACAGGGAGTCTTGAGGAGTGATGTGATCTGAGATTTGCTAGTTGAGGGTTGTGGGATCTCTTCCTCATTTTCATCTTCATCCAACATGTTTAGCTCCTTTTCACAAACTCGCCTCTGGTGTCTCTTCAGATTATGACCATCCCTGAAGCTTTTTTCACACATGAGGCACTTAAACTTGAGATCTCCAGTGTGGGTTAGCTGATGCCTTTTCATGGCTGTGACTCGAGTGAAAGTCTTCCCACACACTTCACATGTCTTACTGAATGGGCCTCTTCTGCATGACTTCTTTGGGGAAGGCCGACCCTTGGAGGATGATGGCTGTTTGTTTGCACGCCCGGAAGAATCGGTCTTTCGAGGTTTCCGTCGTTTTGAAAACATGTTCTTAATCTGCAGCCTTTTGCTTCGTTTTAATTGTGATGGTCTGAGTAAATTCAAGCCAGTGACAGCTTGATTGTCATTTTCCCCAATGGCAGACTCCATGTCCATACCGTAATCTGGCTCAGTAATTATGTATCTTCTAACTTCATCTGCTGGGACTAGTACATCGATTTCCTTTGTCCGATTCTCCAACAACTCTCTTGCTTCCATTCCCTCCAAATTCATGCCTTCTGATTGTGTATCTGAGTCTACATCTGGGGCAGTCACCACTCGCACGTATGGAGGAAGAGACAGAGAGGAGAGGATGAAGTCACCAAAGGACGATGGAGTTCCTTTTTATGCAAAAGAGGGAGACAATGACAAAAGGAAGGTTAAATTGAACAGCACATATGATAATTATAACAATGCCTCAAATATAAACTGTTACCAGACAAACATAACCAATAATATATTTCCTATACATAATTACTCTACCTGACACTCATCATTTGACATTTTTGCAGAACCAATCCAATCCATGGATCCTCTATAAATCTGTATGATACTTACGGATGGAGTCCAAATGTCCAAGTTTTCTGTGGTACTGGAGCAGGGTCCTCAATTGTATGGGGTCAGGTACAAACTGTACACATTTCTCCAGGGCAGAGGGGACAGCACTTAACAAGGAGGCAGTCTTGAGAGAGAGGAACATGGTTTAAAAGCATTAACAACTACAAACTCATGTCCAACACACAGTTTATTAAACATGAAAAGATTATTGATTATTGATTGGTATTCTTGACTTCTAATTCCCCAAGCTAAATAGATAAAGGTGTTATTCATTCTTATTACCTGTTCAAGGTCTGGTATGGGAAGTAACTTCTCAAGTCTGGAAAGGAATTCTAACATCAGCATCTGTATTGCAGTGTCATACTTGGGCCCAAATTCCACAGGGAACACATCCTAGGAGAGAATAAATTAATGTAATAATTAATGTCAATAATTAGGCTAAAATGTGTACTGATATTACCTTTGGTCTTAGATCATCATACAGCCACATCAACATCCTAAAGCAGAAAGTTTTAGCCTTTTGTTTGATCTACAAAGAAATCATAACTAAACCAAACACCTGGAGGTGGAGATACAGCATGTATGAATGAGAAGGACTCGAACATATAAATATTGTACTTTCAGTTATTAGAGATGCAGTCCTGTACATGAATGTAACATTTAGAATATAAAAACTCAGCCCCTCAGAGTTCTAACTAGCCTGGGTGCCAGTCTGTTTCTGCTTTCTTGCCAACTCCTTATGGAATTGTGAGGCCAAACATTGACAATGGAGTAGGTAAAATCACAAGCAGATCTGCTACCAGGCTACGTTCTAACTGTAGTGAAGACTAAATGGAGCGAAGACTAAAATTGAAGTCAGAAGTTTACATACACGGTAGCCAAATACATTTAAACTCAGTTTCACAATTCCTGACATTTAAATATAGTAAAAAATCCCTGTCTTAGGTCAGTTAGGATCACCACTTTATTTGAAGAATGTGAAAAGTCAGAATAATAGTAGAGAGAATTATTTATTTCAGCTTTTATTTCTTTCATCACATTCCCAGTGGATCAGAAGTTGACATACACTCAATTAGTATTTGGTAGCATTGCCTTTAAATAGTTGAACCTGGGTCAAAAATGTTGGGTAGCCTTCCACAAGCTTCCCACAATAAGTTGGGTGAATTTTGGCCCATTCCTCCTGACAGAGCTGGTGTAACTGAGTCAGGTTTGTAGGCCTCCTTTCTCACACACGCTTTTTCAGTTCTGCCCACAAATTTTCTATGGGATTGAGGTCAAGGCTTTGTGATGGCTACTCCAATATCTTGACTTTGTTGTCCTTAAGCCATTTTGCAACAACTTTGAAAGTATGCTTGGGGTCATTGTCCATTTGGAAGACCCATTTGTGACCAAGCTTTAACTTCCTGACTGACGTCTTGAGATGTTGCTTCAATATATCCAGATCATTTTCCATCCTCATGATGCCATCTATTTTGTGAAGTGCACCAGTCCCTCCTGCAGAAAAGCAGCCCTACAACATGATGCTGCCACCCCTGTGCTTCAGGGTTGGGATGGTGTTTGAGACTTGCAAGCCTCTCCCATTTTCCTCCAAACATTACGATGGTCCTTATGGCCAAACAGTTCTATTTTTGTTTCATTAGACCAGAGGACATTTCTCCAAAAAGTATGATCTTTGTCCCCATGTGCAGTTGCAAACCGTAGTCTGGCTTTTATATGGCGGTTTTGGAGCAGTGGCTTCTTCCTTGCTGAGCGGCCTTTCAGGTTATGTCGATATAGGACTCCTTTTACTGTGGATATAGATACTTTTGTACCTGTTTCCTCCAGCATCTTCACAAGGTCTTTTGCTGTTGTTCTGGGATTGATTTGCACTTTTCACACCAAAGTACGTTCATCTCTAGGAGACAGAACGCATCTCCTTCCTGAGCGGTATGACGGCTGCGTGATCCCATGGTGTTTATACTTGCATACTATTGTTTGTACAGATGAATGTGGTACCTTCAGGCGTTTGGAAATTGCTCCCAAGGATGAACCTGAGGTATTGGCTGATTTATTTAGATTTTACCACGATGTCAAGCAAAGATGCACTGAGTTTGAAGATTGGATGTATTTCAAGGCCTAAGGTACACCTCCAATTGACTCAAATGATGTCAATTAGCCTATCAGAAGCTTCTAAAGCCATGACATCATTTTCTGGAATTTTCCAAGCTGTTTAAAGGCACAGTCAATTTAGTAGATGTAAACTTCTGACCCACTGGAATTGTGATACAGTGAATTCTAAGTGAAATAATCTTTCTGTAAACAATTGTTGGAAATATTAGTTGTGTCGTGCACAAAGTAGATGTCCTAACCGACTTGCCAAAACTATATTTTCTTAACTAGAAATGTGTGGAGTGGTTGAAAAATTTGTTTTAATGACTCCAATGTAAGTGTTTGTAAACTTCCGACTTCAACTGTAAATGAAGAAACAAACCTGGTAGAAGTTCTCCCTTTCACTTGGGTCTTTCAGCAGAGATTTAACCAGCTCCACAAACTTTGATTCAGATAATTCCACCTGCATGGAGGACCAATGAAAAATGCATCACTTGCATCACTTGACTGCAACAAAACATGCACAACTACTACATCATTGAAGTGGACAACTCAATCACACAATACTGTCTGGTTGGGCCTATTGGTTTGGTATCGCCTGGTGACACGGGTGGGTTGAGTTAGCACATTATAGATCATTCTTCATTGGTCCTAAAAAATGACTCTCCAGCCAGTCAGCCATCAGGTTAAATCCTTTTGAATTCAATTACTTTTTGACAGCATCTGTTTTGATTTAAATAAAACAATTCCATACATATTAACCTATGGAAGAAGTGGTCAGAAAGTTACTTTTTGTACCTGAATGCCTAAACATTCAGAAGGTAAAGGTGCTTAAAGTTGACCCATTTTGCATACCCCATCCATGTCTTCATCACTGGAAAAGATAAACGGTTGAGTTTGACATCATTTAAAAGCTTACAAGAAGGGTTGTCAATTTTTTTCAATAATTTATTGAAAAAAAAATGTAAAAAAAAAATAAAAAATATAATTATATATATACACATATATATATATATATATATATATATTACACAATATACAAATTATGTTGTAGCTTAAACCTTTACATTTTTATTTAACATGGCAAGTCAGTTGAGAACAAATTCTTATTTACAATGACGGCTTAGGTTGCTTGTTCAGGGGCAGAACGACAGATTTTTACCTTGTCACCTCGGGGATTCGATCTAGCAACCTTTCAGTTACTGGTCCAACGCTCTAACCACTAGGCTACCTACCTGCCCCCCCCAGAAGACCACTGCAAGTTAGCTGGTACACCATTATTTTAATTGAATGGATATTAAAATAATTTTCTACCACAAAGATGACCGCCGGTCCACCCACCGTCAAATGTCAACTTAGAATGGTCATGATGTCTATTATCCATATTTCTATGATTTCAATATGTTTCCTATGGAGGATTGATAGCATCATTTAAAACAACAGATATTCCAGTCAACATTCTCTGATGTGTGGACCTCCAACAATTTATGTGGTAAGTAGACATTTCAATTTGATTCCCATTTTAGTACATTTATCAGCCACAACATGGCACCCTGTATTTAAGAGTACGTTATGTCTCAACCGATTGCAGGTTTAACATAAACACTTCAGTTGATGTAAAATAGGGTCTGACCTACAACATATGCGAATATGAAAATAATCTGAGTTTAAGTGTTTTTAGATCATTTACATTTATGGTTAAAAAATGACAATGATTATTAAAACACTTTTTTTTAAAGAAACTATAAAATAGTAATAACCTGTTTGCAAGTTTTTCAATTATATCAATCTCAACTGGTTATCTTTTTTAGTGATGAAGACATGATGGTATGGTTGAGTATGTAAAATAGGTCAACTTTAAGCACCTTTATCTCTTGAATGTTTTTGGCATTCAGGTCCAAAAAGTCCCTTTCTGAGCAATTCTACAATGGACAAATATGTATGGAAGGTTTTGTTCAAATTAAAAGGGGTTCTGTCAAAAGGTGATTGAATTCAAATGGATTTACCCATCAGTGAGTGTGCCCACTGACATAGGCATGTATTCTTCACCTCCAATCCCTCTGAAAGATACTCACCTCTGCTTCCTCAGTGGATGTGAGGGATCGGATCCTGTCCAGGTGTTTTTGAATATTCGTGAGGTCTAATGTCTGCTCAGTGCGACACAACTCCAGAACCAGCTGAAATGACAAATGGCCAGTCAGTAGTCGGTCAAAGGTCAACCCCACACTTCCTAGGCACTGCTCTGTTCTCATTGGGACACATTTTGAGAAAATTAAAGATAGCCTAGATAAGGCCCAATGTCAGTGTTCAATTGAGATAATCAGCTTCAGGGTCTTCATCTCAGTCAATTACAATTCCATTACCAGACCGTTGTCTAAGGCCAGAGTCAACTGTCTACACTGTTTTGTCAGAGCTAAAGGCTAGGGTAGCCCCAGGGTGTGTTGTGGTGTTTACTATGATAACTATAATATAAATAGATAACTATAAATATCTGCATCTAAAGGTGGAGGAAACATGCTCTTGTAGACTGCTCAGTGATCTAAAGGATGCAAAATAACTGCCTTCTGATTATAGATTGGCATATAAATTCATACTGTACATGGAAGAAGTTATGCTCAGACCTCAGATAGCTAGGAGTTCTAGATCTATGTAGGAGTTCTAGGTCTATGTAGGAGTTCTAGGTCTATGTAGGTCTATGTAGGAGTACTAGGTCTATGTAGGAATACTTGGTCTATGTAGGAATACTAGGTCTATGTAGGAATTCTAGGTCTATGTAGGAATTCTAGGTCTATGTAGGAATTCTAGGTCTATGTAGGTCTATGTAGGAGGTCTAGGTCTATGTAGGAGTTCTAGGTCTATGTAGGAGGTCTAGGTCTATGTAGGAGGTCTAGGTCTATGTAGGTCTATGTAGGAGTACTAGGTCTATGTAGGAATTCTAGGTCTATGTAGGAGGTCTAGGTCTATGTAGGAATTCTAGGTCTATGTAGGAGGTCTAGGTCTATGTTGGAGGTCTAGGTCTATGTTGGAGGTCTAGGTCTATGTAGGAGTTCTAGGTCTATGTAGGTCTATGTAGGAGGTCTAGGTCTATGTAGGAGTTCTAGGTCTATGTAGGTCTATGTAGGAGGTCTAGGTCTATGTAGGAGGTCTAGGTGTATGTAGGAGTTCTAGGTGTATGTTTGGGCTAAAGGCTAGGACTACCATCATCATCTTGTCGCATGTTTATTTTCCCCATTCTGCACCCAATCTCTTACCCTTGCTCTAAGCCCCAGAATGAGTTGGGCCCTCTGACTGCAACTCAAAAGCTCTGGCACAATCTCTGTAACCATGGTGACAAACTCCTCCAGCATCCCATAATCTTGAACGTCTCCTCGTTGAACCACTTGCCACATGGCTGCAGAGACAAGCCGCAGTGGTGGAATGAAGAGACGCAGAGAGGGAAGAAGAAGAGGGGGACCTAAAAATCGGAAAATAAGTTGTTTAGCCGACACACGGTTACCCTGACTAGGCGCACGCAATTTTGACAAGGCGCGTGCATTCATAGGACCAAGTTAGCAAGCTCTAGCTAAAAAGTGAATACACTTTAGACTAACGTTAGTAAGAATACATGTTATGTTAATGGAATATTTAACGCAGCCACCAGCAGTAGAAACCATGACAAAGCGGAGCCCCGACTCTCCACCCATGTTAAGGTAGAAAGTTAAGGGACGGGACTGGAGAAATGTAACCACTCCAATAGAAATAGCTATCCATGATATCAAAATTATAGTTTTAGTCATGTTGAGGCTATGTAGTGTTTGTTTACAATTACATTGTTGACAAACATTGTAATAAAACAGGCTTATATTTTGGGTTATAATGGAGTACGACCAATGGTTTATATACATCATTGTGTACGACAGTAGAACTTAGCTCATGAGAAATACAAGTTGTATTTTTCAAGAAACAATGGGTACATATCATTAATAAGTACAACAATGGATGAAGCAACTGCTGATTTGATGATATAGCGTGAAATAAAGTCATGGACGATTTCGAAACGGTCTAGACATATCGATATTGCAGATACGTGGACTTGCCAGTGCCACCATTTCAGCTAGCCTGGACTACATTTCAGGCAGGGCGGGATCATAGGGCAAGATACGGCATACGCCATGTTGAACATCGAACGCACACCACACCTAGCTAACGTTAGCTACGTTATCCAATTTGTTAACAATTTCTATCGTTAACTTACAATTTTCGCATGGATCCTGACTTTGCATCTCGGCCTCATACAATAGTCAACAGGAAGCTAAGATATACTTGAAAAAAGTTATCTAGCTAGATTTGATTTAGATGCCCCACTTCCCGGTCTAGAGTTGCCGTTCTCTCCACATACCATTCAGGCAGTGAGAAACGGAAGTTGTTTCCATCAGTTTCCGGGTTTTCTTGATTTTAAAAATAAAACTCAGATAGGGCTTTCCTAATCACTTATTAAATCTCAAACGACTACCTACTGCTATGCCTTTGTTCTGTATTTTAATGGGCGTGTTCATACTACCGCTACATTATATTTATTAGACAATTCATTTAAAAAGTTGATGAAAAAGTGTAAGAATAGCTCATGCAAAGCCCATATGTAGTAGGACAAGTGTGTATGTTTATATGTAATGGAAATTGTCATTATTACATCCTTCATACAATTTTTTTGAAGGCCCTCATAATGATGATGACGATGAATTCTGACATTATAGCTCCACCCTGTGTCCGTATTAAGCTATTACTATTATATTGTCGATTGACAGTGGTGGAACAGGGTGGTACCAATCTAGTAAGTGCACTGTAAATAGGAGCATCAATGCGGTGCAGCAGGTCAGGGCTGGATGACGTTGTGTAAGGCAGAGAGCCAGAGACAGGCAGCTGGCCACTGAGGCAGAGAAGATAAATGGGGCCTGGGGTTGAGAGAGGGTAATGACCTTTAGAGGAACAGGGAAGGCTGGGGTGTGATGTTGACAACCCTAGACCTACATGCTTTCCGCAGTTGTGTCAAGTTGGCTGGATGTCCTTTGGGTGGTGGACCATTCTTGATACACACAGGGAACTGTTGAGCATGAAAAACCCAGCAGCGTTGCAGTTCTCGACACAAACCGGTTCTCCTGGCACCTACCACCATACCCTGTTCAAAGGCACTTCAATATTTTGTCTTGGTCATTCACCCACTGAGTTGCACACATACACAATCCATGTCTCAATTGTATCAAGGCTTACAAATCCTTCTTTAACCTCTCTCCACTTTTTATTTTATTTAACCTTTATTTAACTGTGCAGGTTAGTTAAGACCAATTCTTATTTACAATGACGGCCTACCAAAAGGCAAAAGGCCTCCTGCAGGAACGGGGCATGGGATTAAAAATAAATAAATAATAAAATAAAATATAGAACAAAACACACAACACGATAGAACTACATAAAGAGAGACCTAAGACAACCACATAACATGGCAGCAACACATGACAACAACATGGTAGCAACACAACATGGCAGCAGCACATCATGGTAGCAGCACAAAACATGGTACAAACATTATTGGGCACAGACAACAGCATAAAGGGCAGGAAAGTAGAGACAACAATACATCACGTGAAGCACCCTTAACTGTCAGTAAGAGTGTCCATGATTGAGTCTTTGCATGAAGAGATGGAGATAAAACTGTCCAGTTTGAGTGTTTTTTGCAGCTCGTTCCAGTCTCTAGCTGCAGCAAACTGAAAAGAGGAGCGACCCATGGATGCTTTGGGTACCTTAAACAGAATGTGACTGGCAGAACGGGTGTATGTGTATGTGTATGTGGAGGATGAGGGCTGCAGTAGGTTTCTCAGACAGGGGGGAGTGCGGCCTAAGAGGGTTTTATCAATAAGCATCAACAAGTGGGTCTTGCGACAGGGATACAAAGATGACCAGTTTACAGAGGAGTATAGAGTGCAGTGATGTGTCCTATAAGGAGCATTGGTGGCAAATCTGATGGCCAAATGGCAAAGAACATCTAACCGCTCGAGAGCACCCTTACCTGCCGATCTATAAATTACGTTTCCGTAATCTAGCATGGGTAGGATGGTCATCTGAATCAGGGTTAGTTTGGCAGCTGGGGTAAAAGAGGAGCGATTACGATAGAGGAAACCAAGTCTAGATTTAACCTAAGCCTGCAGCTTTTATATGTGCTAAGAGAAGGACAGTGTAACCGTCTAGCCATACTCCCAAGTACTTCTATCCGGTGACTACCTCAAGCTCTAAACTCTCAGAGGTAGTAATCACACCGGTGGGGAGAGGAGGATTCTTCTTACCAAACCACACAACTATTGTTTTGGAGGTGTTCAGAACAAGGTTAAGGGTAGAGAAAGCTTGTTGGACACTAAGAAAGCTTTGTTGAAGAGCATTTAGCACAAAACCGGGGAGGGGCCAGCTGAGTATAAGACTGTATCAACTGCATATAAATGGATGAGAGAGCTTCCTACTGCCTGAGCTATGTTGTTGAAGTAAATTGAGAAGAGCATGGGGCCTAGGATTGAGCCTTGGGGTACTCCCTTGGTGACAGGCAGTGGGACAACAGATGTTTTGACTTTATACACTGCACTCTTTGAGAGACGTAGTTAGCAAACCAGGCCAAAGACACCAATACTCCTTAGCCAGCCCACAAGAATGGAATGGTCTACCATATCAAAAGCTTTGGCTAAGTCAATAAAAATAGCAGCACAACATTGCGTAGAATCAAGGGCAATGGTGACATCATTTAGGACCTTTAAAGTTGCAGTGACACATCCATAACCTGAGCGGAAACCAGATTGCATACTAGAGAGAATACTATAGACATCAAGAAAGCCAGTCAGTTGATTATTGACAAGTTTCTCTAACACTTTTGATAAACAGGGCAAAATAGAAATTGGCCTATAACAGTTAGTGTCAGCTTGAACTCCCCTTTAAATAAAGATTGCATCATGGCTGCCTTCAAAGCAAAGGGAACCTCCCCAGAGAGGAGAGAGGTTAAAAAGGTCAGAAATAGGCTTGGCGATGATAGGGGGAGCAACCTTAAAGAAGAAAGGGTCTAAACCATCTGACCCAGATGGTTTATTGGGGTCAACTTTAAGGAGCTTCTTTGGCACCTCAGACTCAGTGACCGCCTGGAAGGAGAAATTTGTAGCTGGGCAGGGGAAAAAGAGAGGGCGATGGGAGATGTTGGATGGGTAAGGAGGCATGGCTGAGTCAAATAGGAATCCTGACTTAATGATGTGGTGATTAAAAAGCTCAGCCATGTGCTTCTTGTCAGTAACAACCACAGCATCAACATTAAGGGACATGGGCATCTGTGGGGAGGAGGTTTTATTCTCCAGGTCTTTAACCTTTTCCAGAACTTATTGGCATTAGACCCACAGAGAGAGAACTGCTCCTTAAAGTAACTAACTTTGGCCTTCTGGATAGCCTGAGTGCACTTATTTCTCATTTGCCTGAATGAGAGCCAGTCAGCCTGAGTATGTGTGTGCCAAGCCTTTCGCCAAATGCAATTCTTGAGGTGGAGTAACTCTGCCAGATCACAGCCAGATTAATTCTCATTTCCTGTAATGAGGGTGTGTTTGTTAGCAATACCGCAAAAAATATTTTAAAAAGAAGGTCCAAGCGTCTTCGACAGAGGGGTTCAAGCTGATTCTATACCAATTTACAGAGGCCAGGTCATGAAGGAAGGCTTGCTCATTAAAGTTTTTTAGCAAGCGTCTATGACAAATCAGGACAGGTTGTTTCACTGAGCAGCCATTACGAACCCAGGCTGTAAAACAGTGATCACTAAGGTCATTACAGAAAACACCAGACTCTTACTTCTCAGGATTATTTGTGAGGATAACATCAAGGAGAGTAGCCTTTTCTGGGTGTTTGGAATTATACCTTGTGGGATTGGTAATAATCTGAGAAAGATTTAGGGAATCCCGTTGCTTTAGGACTTGGTGGTTTAAGCATGTCGCAGTTTAGGTCACCTAACAGGACAAATTCAGATTTGGTGTAAGGGGCCAGGAGAGAACTTAGGGCATTTAGTATACAGGATGGTGCTGATGGTGGACGGTAACACCCAGCAACAGTCAACAAAGAGCTATTGTAAAGTTTAATGCTTAAAACCAGCAAATCAAATTGTTTGGGGACAGACTTGGTGGAGACAACCGAGTACTGGAGGTGTTCTTTGGTAAAGATTGCCACTCCGCCACCTTCGGAAGATCTGTCTTGCCGACAAAGGTTATAACCAGAAAGGTTAACATCAGTGTTCAAAACACTCTTTCTTAACCACGTCTCAGTAATGACCCACACATCTGTATTTTAGGTAATAAGCTTCTAGTGTTAACGTGCAGAAAACCCAGGCTTTTACGAGAGCAGAAATCAGTGAAGCAAATATCAAAGCACAAGTCAGAATTAGGGTTAGCAACAGTAGATGGGCCAGGGTGTACATGCACATTTCCAGATATCATCAGCAGTAATACAATCAGGGGACGGCAGAGGACAGCGAGAGCTCTGCAGTGTCGATTTTTTTTTTGCATTCAAAGGCCTCTGATTTGATTTGATTTGGGTAGGCTGTGAAACCCCTGCCATTGTAGGGCTCAAGGGCTTTGACGCCTCTCAATTCACACCTCCGTGCTAATTGAAGTTGCAGAAAGTTCTGTGCTGTCCTAGCAAGCTTGGTAGCCTTAAATTAGCATTCAGTCCTTATAAAGTAAAATATAGCTTTGTAATGTATTTTTCTTCTTGGCTTTAAAAGTAGCTTCAGACCAACATTACTCACTCAGTTCCAGGTTGGATGGTGTTTTCAGGTTTCTTGTGCTTCTTTTGCTGGTCAATGGTTTGCCAGAGCATTTGGAGCATTTGGAAATAATAATCTTTGGTAGTATTAATCCTTCCAGGTAATTTTGTCCAACATCAGGTTGTAGGTTTGGAGTTTTGATTTGGAGTGAAGGTTATGTTGTAGAGGGTAGCATCCTGTATATGTCCTGGTGACATAGTAAAGGTTATGTTGTGGAGGGTAGCATCCTGTATATGTTCCTGGTGACATAGTAAAGGTTATGTTGTAGAGGGTAGCATCCTGTATATGTCCTTGCAGAAAAATCTAAGTTTATCTAACTCTAAATCTAACTTTTTGTTAAAACATGCTGAAAAATGAGGAGCCCATTTGCTCATGATGGAAAATGTACTCAAATGTCATACTTGAGTAAAAGTAAAGATACCTTAACAGAAAATGACTCAAGTAAAAGTTACCCAGTAAAATGCTACTTGAGTAAACGTTTTAAAGTATCTGTTTTTAAATGTACTTAAGGACAGTGGTAGAAAAAGTACTCAATCATCATACTTGAGTAAAAGTACAAAGTAAGAATAAATGCTATACATCAAATTCCTTACATTAAGCAAACCAGACAGCACAATTTTCTTTTTCTTTTTAATTACGGATAGACCTGGGCACACTCCAACACTCAGACAGAATTTTGCAAACACAGTATTTGTTTTCGTGAGTCCGCCAGATCAGAGGCAGTAGGGATGACAAAGTGTTATATTGATAGGTGCCATAATTCTGTCCCGGTTGATCATTCTAAATGTAATGAGTATTTTAGTTTCCAGGGAAAATGTATGGTGTAAAAAGTACATTTTTTCTTTAGGAATGTATTGGAGTAAAAGTAAAAGTTGTCAAATATATAAATAGTAAAGTAAAGTACAGATACTCCAAATAACTACTTAAGTAGTACTTTAAAGTATTTTTACTTAAGTACTCCACAACCACTGATCTACACTGATTGAAGTTAATTTAACAAGGGACATCAATAAGGGATCATAGCATTCACCTAGATTCACCTAGTCAGTCTATGTCATGGAAAGAGCAGGTGTTCATAATGTACACTCAGTGTATAATACAGTAGCGTACTTTCGAATATAAGCCACAGTACATTTTCTACAATTGGGTCCATCATATTAAGAGAAACAGTTATATGGAGATTAGGGTAGTTCTCAAGAGTCACAGGAATATTTAGAGCAATGGCCAGAGTGGTTCTGTGTTTTATTCAGTCACTTTCATTTTGACTGCAATTGAGATAAGTCAGCGGTATCCAACATTACACTAAGAGTAGACTTTTCCTTTTGATGGTCTGAAAAATTAGGTATAAATTAATTCAATATTCCAGTCTTATATTGAGGGTCCGGAATTTTATTGAGCTTTAGTATGATAAAGGAAATTTCTTTTAAACTGAGTTATTTTTAATTGAGCATGTACTCTTGTCTAGTGCATGTGTGTGTCTGTGTGAGTCAGCGCCAGTGTGTCTAATGCACCTGAGGGCATAGTGGCACCAGGGTACATCTTCGCTCTGTCTTGACACTGCTTGGAGTGAATGAGGGAAGGAGGGAGGACTTTTGAAAGATAGAAAGAAAAGACGTGTCTTGTTTGATTACAGATCATTCACCTGTAGCTCTGCTGGTTGATGTTGCTGATAAGCACACAGGGTCAGGTCGTTAGATGTGCAGTGGGATTACAATCAAGCCTCCATGATGCCTCAGTCTGACAGTTCATCCACAGGTGGAGAGATGTCTATTGGGGGGACTGGCCCCTTGTTCAAGGGCCTGCCCTGTTACTGAGCTGCCTCATCAACCACTACAAAACCACCACTACCGTTCACCTTTCCCAAACAAAATCCTCAGAGAAATTCAGCTACTTGCTACATCGAAACCTTCCTGTCGCTCCCTGCCTGCCTTATGTTTCTTTACATAAACCCTCAACACAGGTCGGACAGAATAGAGAAAGTCTGAATTATTGTCTACAGGGCCTGGAGAAACTGAAAGAGGAGATAGCCTACCTGAACTGTTAACATTATGAGAAAATGTGCTGAATCACCTGGTATGTAAACAAATGCATTTAATGTAATTGCCTCTTGGTCACAACAAATAATTTCTTCATCTTGATAATAGTTTCCTGTGCTGAAGAATTTTGCTGTCGCTCTAATGATGCATACTTGAGAATCAAATCAGTAATGATTGTTTTCATAGTCATTTAAATGCAGTTTGAAAAGTAATGGGGATAGAATACATCCTTGAGGGACAACGTGCTCTATCATTAGATAGAGAACTCCCCTTGATTGTTTAATGCACACTGGACTCTGTTGGAGCCCTTGATCCAAAGAACGTGTTTACATTCAAGTTACTGATTTGATTCTCAAGGATGCATCATTAGATCGATAGCAAAATGATCTTGCAGATGAGGCTTTTATGATGTTATTAAAGGTGATATCCGGTTGTCTCTGTTAGTAAAGAGGACAATTGTTTTGTTTCTGATTTCCCTCTTAACCTTTTACTGCAGTTGGCTAAATCAGGGTCACAGAGTGATTTTTTTTAGTCTTAAACAAATCTATTTTGAAACAAAATTATACACCTCACACACTTGGTTATGGGCTTACAAAAAATAAGACACCTGTGCCATGCCAGATATAGAGTTGAATTGTATTACATTTTGAGTTTGCATCCCAATATTACACTTTATACAGTGCATTCTGAAAGTATCCAGACCCCTTCCCTTTTCCACATTTTGTTACGTTATTCTAAAATTGATTAAATCATTTTTTCCTCATCAATCTAATGACAAAGCGAAAACAGTTATTTTTTGGCAAATTATTAAAACATTTAAAACAGATACCTTTGCTATGAGACTTGAAATTGAGCTCAGGAGCATCCTGTTTCTGTTGATCATCCTTGAGATGTTCCTACAACTGATTGGAGTACACCTGTGGTAAATTCAATTGATTGGACATGATTGGGAAAGGCACATTTTTTATTTAACTAGGCACGTCAGTTAAGAACAAATTCTTATTAAACAATGACGGCCTAGAGAAACATAAGTGGGGGCAGAATGACAGATTTGTACCTTGTCAGCTCAGGGATTTGAATTTGCAAACTTCTGGTTACTAGTCCACCGCTCTAACCACTAGGCTAGCCTGCCGCCCCACTTATACAGGTAACAAGTGGAGAACAGAGGAGCCTCTTAAAGAAGAAGTTACAGGTCTGTGAGAGCCAGAAATATTGCTTGTTTGTAGGTGACCAAATACTTATTTTCCACCATATTTTGCAAATAAATTCATTAAAAATCCTACAATGTGATTTTCTGGATTTATTTTCTCATTTGGTCTGTCATAGTTGAAGTGTACCTATGACGAAAATTACAGGCCTCTCATCTTTTTAAGTGGGAGAACTTGCACAATAGGTGGCTGACTAAATACTTTTTTGCCCCACTGTACTAAAAATGTCTGGTAATGACATTTAATTCAAAGTAAATGTAAATTCTTTATTTTTATATAGTTGTGTGGGACAGCCATATGTTCAGTTCATGCCTATGATTTCAGAGTTCAACAAAGCCAACAACTGCTTCATGTGTGCCACTGATAAAGAATCTGGATGTGGCCCAAAGACTGACTTGGTTAGTAACTTTATTTAACATGTTTATAATCTTTTGACATCAGTGACGGCATGTAAGACAATTTATGATATAACACAATGGATGGCTAATTCATGATACTGCATTGATATTTGATATTATTTATAACGTGTTACACTTTGTTTTGTTTTGATTAAATGTTTTGCATGCCAACTGAGGTTCCATGTGCTGTGCCTAGAAATGAAGACAAAAGAGTTCAACAGAGTAAAGAACACAAACTGGATGTGCAGTCTTTGTTGTTGAAAATGTATGCTATTCCCCATCCACACTGAAGAGGCTCTGACATGTACATCAACCAGGGTTAATGTATGCTATTCCCCATCCACACTGAAGAGGCTCTGACATGTACATCAACCAGGGTTAATGTATGCTATTCCCCATCCACACTGAAGAGGCTCTGACATGTACATCAACCAGGGTTAATGTATGCTATTCCCCATCCACACTGAAGAGGCTCTGACATGTACATCAACCAGGGTTAATGTATGCTATTCCCCATCCACACTGAAGAGGCTCTGACATGTACATCAACCAGGGTTAATGTATGCTATTCCCCATCCACACTGAAGAGGCTATTCCCCATCCACACTGAAGAGGTTCTGACATGTACATCAACCAGGGTTAATGTATGCTATTCCCCATCCACACTGAAGAGGCTCTGACATGTACATCAACCAGGGTTAATGTATGCTATTCCCCATCCACACTGAAGAGGCTCTGACATGTACATCAACCAGGGTTAATGTATGCTATTCCCCATCCACACTGAAGAGGCTCTGACATGTACATCAACCGGGGATAAAGAGAATGTTAACACGGTGAAATGTTTCATTCTTAATTGAAGTTAAGTGTCTGTTGACATGTTGGAAAAGATTAAAGGTCTACAATTTGTTTAATTTGTCAATATTATATTTTTATTCATTGATTTACTGGCCACCATTACTGTGGTTACATGTTCAGTATATGTATTGACCAGCAAACCCACTGCAGCCTACCTCACTAGCTCACTCTCCAACCCTGCTTTGGACAATTAATAGCATGACTCTCGTACTTTGCCCTTTTCCTTTATGGTTGATATTAACGACGAAAGGAGATATTGTCTGTCTCTCTTCTATTGTGTACCACTGTTAAATAATGTGGAAAAATAAAGAACAGGGAAAATAAATACTTAGAACGACCAATTATTGTAGATAAATATTAAAGAAAAGGGTAAACACAACACTGGACTGAACCCCCTAATTGTCAAACTAATAATAACGTACAACAATATAGAAGATACAGGACTAGAGGTCATGCAATATGGGTGTATATCCACTGTATGCTTCTTAGGTGTGTAATTGACATGACCAAGGAGCTATTGCAAATGTGTAACTATGAAAAATGTACGTTACACAGCGTGATTTTACAGTACACAAACAAGTGTGTCACAGGCCGGCTCATATCCTGTGGCAAAAATGAGGGGACGCGAACAACAGGTCTAGGCCAATTAAAAATGTTCTTTATTGTAAACAAAACTATTAACTTTAAACTAAGAAAAAGGAATGAGGTGTGGAAGTATCATAATGTAAAGTGCATGGATGCGTGAATCTGTGTGTGTGAATGACTGAGTGAAAACTATGCAAAACTACAAAAGAACAAACAAAACAGGTTCATACCTGGAGGAGCAGAGAGAGAGAGAGAGAGAGAGAGAGGAGAGAGGAGAGAGAGAGAGAGAGAGAGGTGATTAGTGACCGTTTAAATACTCTGATCCCAGGTGACTCCAATCACTAACGACCCTCCTCTGCCTGCAGGAGGAACCGCCCCTGCCATGCAGAGGAGGAGCCGTGACAAGTGTGCAATATAGAAGGGTAGTCAGCGGACATTAGGTCACATGACCACGGAGCTATTGAAATTCTACATTTTGAAACATTTATGGAAAAACATATGAGATGAAAATGGACAAACTAAAGGGTGTTCAATGTGTAGGCCCACTTAGTGGACATTCTGAACCTTGTTTGAAGTCACCAGGTCACATGACCTGACCTAAAACAGAGATTACTCACCTCGAGCTAGACAAAGATTTTTAATGAGTCCGACGTGAATGATATACTGTTTCCCAAGACCAGGCCCAAATCCCCATCATTCGCATGAAGAAAAGGCAGAGGTAAAGAGGGCGGAGATAGGGGGGCCTTGTGAGAATTTGTCGGCGAGTGGGTAACCCACCTCAACCATCTGTTCTTTTTTACAACGTGCAATCACTAGAGAATAAAATGGATGAGCTCCATTTGTTACGTTCTGACCTTAGTTGAACTTCCGGCGCCGACAGAGATGGCCGCCTCGCTTCGCGTTCCTAGGAAACTATGCAGTTTTTTGTTTTTTTACGTGTTATTTCTTACATTGGTACCCCAGGTCATCTTAGGTTTCATTACATACAGTCGAGAAGAACTACTGAACATAAGAGCAGCGTCAACTTACCAGCAGTATGACCAAGAATATGACTTTCGCGAAGCGGATCCTGTGTTCTGTCTTTCCCCCAGGACAACGGAATGGATCCCAGCCGGCGACCCAAAAAAACGACTTCGTAAAAGGGGGAAACGAAGCGGTCTTCTGGTCAGACTCCGGAGACGGGCTCATCGTGCACCACTCCCTAACATTCTTCTCGCCAATGTCCAGTCTCTTGACAACAAGGTTGATGAAATCCGAGCAAGGGTAGCATTCCAGAGGGACATCAGAGACTGTAACGTTCTTTGCTTCACGGAAACATGGCTCACTGGAGAGACGCTATCGGAGTCGGTGCAGCCAGCTGGTTTCTCCACGCATCGCGCCGACAGAAACAAACATCTTTCTGGTAAGAAGAGGGGCGGGGGCGTATGCTTCATGGTTAACGTGGCGTGGTGTGGCCACAACAACATACAGGAACTCAAGTCCTTCTGTTCACCTGATTTAGAATTCCTCACATTCAAATGTCGACCGCTTTATCTACCAAGGGAATTCTCTTCGATTATAATCACAGCCTTATATATTCCTCCCCAAGCAGATACATCGATGGCTCTGAACAAACTTTATTTGACTCTTTGCAAACTGGAATCCATATATCCGGAGGTTGCATTCATTGTAGCTGGGGATTTTAACAAGGCTAATCTGAAAACAAGACTCCCTAAATTGTATCAGCATATCGATTGCGCAACCAGGGCTGGAAAAACCTTGGATCATTGCTATTCTAACTTCCGCGACGCATATAAGGCCCTGCCACACTCTCCTTTTGGAAAAGCTGACCACGACTCCATTTTGTTGATCCCTGCCTACAGACAGAAACTGAAACAAGAAGCTCCCGCGCTGAGGTCTGTTCAACGCTGGTCCGACCAATCTGATTCCACACTCCAAGACTGCTTCCATCACGTGGACTGGGATATGTTTCGTATTGCGTCAGACAACAACATTGACGAATACGCTGATTCGGTGAGAGAGTTCATTAGAACGTGCGTTGAAGATGTCGTTCCCATAGCAACGGTTAAAACATTCCCAAACCAGAAACCGTGGATTGATGGCAGCATTCGCGTGAAACTGAAAGCGCGAACCACTGCTTTTAATCAGGGCAAGGTGACCGGAAACATGACCGAATACAAACAGTGTAACTATTCCCTCCGCAAGGCAATCAAACAAGCTAAGCATCAGTATAGAGACAAAGTAGAATCTCAATTCAACGGCTCAGACACAAGAGGTATGTGGCAGGGTCTACAGTCAATCACGGATTACAAAAAGAAAACCAGCCCCGTCACGGACCAGGATGTCTTGCTCCCAGGATGACTAAATAACAATACAGTGCCACTGACACGGCCCGCAACTAAAACATGCGGACTCTCCTTCACTGCAGCCGACGTGAGGAAAACATTTAAACGTGTCAACCCTCGCAAGGCTGCAGGCCCAGACGGCATCCCCAGCCACGCCCTCAGAGCATGCGCAGACCAGCTGGCTGGTGTGTTTACGGACATATTCAATCAATCCCTATCCCAGTCTGTTGTTCCCACAAGCTTCAAGAGGGCCACCATTGTTCCTGTTCCCAAGAAAGCTAAGGTAACTGAGCTAAACGACTACCGCCCCGTAGCACTCACTTCCGTCATCATGAAGTGCTTTGAGAGACTAGTCAAGGACCATATCACCTCCACCCTACCTGACACCCTAGACCCACTCCAATTTGCTTACCGCCCAAATAGGTCCACAGACGATGCAATCTCAACCACACTGCACACTGCCCTAACCCATCTGGACAAGAGGATTACCTATGTGAGAATGCTGTTCATCGACTACAGCTCGGCATTTAACACCATAGTGCCCTCCAAGCTCGTCATCAAGCTCGAGACCCTGGGTCTCGACCCCGCCCTGTGCAACTGGGTACTGGACTTCCTGACGGGCCGCCCCCAGGTGGTGAGGGTAGGCAACAACATCTCCACCCCGCTGATCCTCAACACTGGGGCCCCACAAGGGTGCATTCTGAGCCCTCTCCTGTACTCCCTGTTCACCCACGACTGCGTGGCCACGCACGCCTCCAACTCAATCATCAAGTTTGCGGACGACACAACAGTGGTAGGCTTGATTACCAACAACGACGAGACGGCCTACAGGGAGGAGGTGAGGGCCCTCGGAGTGTGGTGTCAGGAAAATGACCTCACACTCAACGTCAACAAAACTAAGGAGATGATTGTGGACTTCAGGAAACAGCAGCGGGAACAACCCCCTATCCACATCGATGGAACAGTAGTGGAGAGGGTAGTAAGTTTTAAGTTCCTTGGCGTACACATCACAGACAAACTGAATTGGTTCACCCACACAGACAGCATCGTGAAGAAGGCGCAGCAGCGCCTCTTCAACCTCAAGAGGCTGAAGAATTTGGCTTGTCACCAAAAGCACTCACAAACTTCTACAGATGCACAATCGAGAGCATCCTGTCGGGCTGTAACACCGCCTGGTACGGCAACTGCTCCGCCCACAACCGTAAGGCTCTCCAGAGGGTAGTGAGGTCTGCACAACGCATCACCGGGGGCAAACTACCTGCCCTCCAGGACACCTACACCACCCGATGTCACAGGAAGGCCATAAAGATCATCAAGGACAACAACCACCCGAGCCACTGCCTGTTCACCCCGCTATCATCCAGAAGGCGAGGTCAGTACAGGTGCATCAAAGCTGGGACCGAGTGACTGAAAAACAGCTTCTATCTCAAGGCCATCAGACTGTTAAACAGCCACCACTAACATTGAGTGGCTGCTGCCAACACACTGACTCAACTCCAGCCACTTTAATAATGGGAATGGATGGGAAATGATGTAAAATATTTCACTAGCCACTTTAAACAATGCTACCTAATATAATGTTTACATACCCTACATTATTAATCTCATATGTATACGTACAGTATATACTGTACTCTATATCATCTACTGCATCTTTATGTAATACATGTATCACTAGCCACTTTAACTATGCCACTTTGTTTACATACTCATCTCATATGTATATACTGCACTCAATACCATCTACTGTATCTTGCCTATGCCGCTCTGTACCATCACTCATTCATATATCTTTATGTACATATTCTTTATCCCCTTACACTTGTGTCTATAAGGTAGTAGTTTTGGAATTGTTAGCTAGATTACTTGTTGGTTATTACTGCATTGTCGGAACTAGAAGCACAAGCATTTCGCTACACTCGCATTAACATCTGCTAACCATGTGTATGTGACAAATAAAATTTGATTTGATTTAGTTCCCTTAAAGTTCCTTTAAAGACATATCTTTGTGTTAGTATGGTCAGGGTGTGAGTTGGGGTGGGCAGTCTATGTTCCTTTTTCTATGTTGTGTTTCTGTGTTTGGCCTGGTATGGTTCTCAATCAGAGGCAGCTGTCGATCGTTGTCTCTCTGATTGAGAATCATACTTAGGTAGCCTGTTTTCCCCATTTTGGTTGTGGGTGATTATTTTCTGTTTAGTGTTTTTCGTCACCTTACAGGACTGCTGGTTTGTCGTTTTGTTATTTTGTTCAGTTGTTTTATTAAAATAATGGACACTTACCACGCTGCGCATTGGTCCTCCTCTCTTTCTCCAGACGACAACCGTTACACCATTCGAGACTATCCTACCAACGTGACATTAAAAACTGCAATATCTGATGTTTCACCGAGTCGTGGTTGAACGAAGACACGGATAATATACAGTTGGCTGGGTTTTCCGTACATCTGTAATCTGGACACTTGTAATCTGGACGCTTATAAGAAATTCCTCTATTCCCTCGGACAAACCATCAAACAGACAAAGTTTCAATACAGGACCAAGATTGAATCAATCGTACTATACCGGCTCGGACATTCATCTGATGTGGCAGGGCTGGCAAACTATTACAGACTACAAAGGGAAGCACAGCCGCAAGCTGCCCAGTGACACGAGCGTACCAGATGAGCTAAATTAGTTATATGTTCGCTTCGAGGCAAGTAACACTGAAACATGCATGATCACGCTCTCCGTAACCGATGTGAGAAAGACCTTTAAAACTTCTTAGGGCTATTGGGCAGTATTCGGAAGTTCGGATGACTGATGTGCCCAAAGTAAACGGTCTGTTACTCAAGGCCCAGAAGCTAGGCTATGCATATAATTGGTAACATTGGATAGAAAACACTGAAGTTTCTAAAACTGTGTATAACAGAACTGATATAGCAGGCGAAAACCTGAGGAGAATCCATCTGGAATTTTATTTTTTGAGGTCACTGCCCATTCCAATACTTGCCTATGGGATATTCAAAAGAAATCCTCCCAGATTGCAGTTCCTATGGCTTCCACTAGATGTCAACAGTCTTTAGAAAGCGTTTCAGGCTTGTTTTTTGAAAAATGAAGAAGTAGTTGTGGTTTTCAAAGTGTCCCTCAGAAGGACTCTAGTCTTGTGGCGAGCATGAATGTTTGCTCTTCATTATTTATCTCCGGTATTGAACATAGTACATTCAGTCTTAAATTGTATTGTTTATTTACATATTAGGGGACCTGAGGTTGGATTAGAAATGTTGTTTGAATTGTTTGGATGAAGTTTACCGGTAACTTTTTTGATTCCTTTGTATGTTGAATGAGTTGGAACGGGTGGATTACTGAATCAAACGCACCAACTAAACATACTTTTTTGGGATATAAAAAAGGACTTTATCAAACAAAACAACCATTGTTGTGTAACTGGGACCCTTGGGATTGCAAACAGAGGAAGCTCTTCAAAGGTAAGTGATTTATTTTATCGATATTTCGCTTTTTTGTGACGCCTGTGCTGGTTTGGAAAATATGTTTATGCTGAATGTATGCGGGGCACTGTCCTCAGACAATCAAATGCTTTCGCGGTTCGATTGCCAAGATTCTAAGCTAAAGAATCATGTATGACACTTGTATTGTGTTTAATATTATGATTTTTATATTTTGAATTTGGCGCTCTGCAATTCCACCGGATGCTAGCGCCCCACCGATCCGTAAGAAGTTATACAGGTCAACATTCACAAGGCCGCAGGGCCAGACGCATTACCAGGATGTGTTCTCAGAGCATGGGCTGACCAACTGGCAAGTGTCTTCACTGACATTTTTCAACCTCTCCTTGATTGAGTCTGTAATACCAACATGTTTTAAGCAGACCACCATAGTCCCTGTGCCCAAGAACACTAAGGTGACCTGCCTAAATGACTACCAACCTGTAGCACTCACGTCTGTAACCATGAAGTGCTTTGAAAGGCTGGTCATGTCACGACTTCCGCCGAAGTCGGTCCCTCTCCTTGTTCAGGCGGTGTTCGGCGGTCGACATCACTGGCCTTCTAGCCATCGCCGATCTACTTTTCATTTTCCATTTGTTTTGTCCTTGTCTTACACAACTGGTTTCAATTCCCCAATTACTTGTTCATTATTTAACCCTCTGTTCCCCCATGTTTGTTTGTGAGTAATTGTTGTTATGTAATACCATCGTTATTGTGGGCTCGCATCTTTGTATTGTATTTGTCTCTTTTGAGTAAATTACATTTATTACTCATATCTGCTGTCCTGCACCTGACTCCTTTACACCAGCTACACACAGGCTTGATTACAGAATTACTCACCTTGAATGGAGTCAGCAGTAGCAGACGCCCTCCGTGTGGCAGTAGAGGAGCACGTCCAGCAGCACGCGATCATGCTGCAACGTCTGGGCACCGCCATGGATTGCGTGTTGCAGACGATGGACTCCTCTACACCAGCTACACACAGGGTTGATTACAGGTCATGACTCACATCAACACCTTTATTGCAGAAACCCTAGACCCACTCCAATTTGCATACTGCCCCAACAGATCCACAGATGATGCAATCTCTTTTGCACTCCACACTGCCCTTTCATACCTGGACAAAAGGAACACCTACGTGAGAAGACTTTTCATTGACTACAGTATTCATCACCATAGTGCCCTCAAAAGTCATCACTTAGCTAAGGACCCTGGGACTAAACACCTCCCTCTGCAACTGGTTCCTGGACTTCCTGACAGGCCACCCCCAGGTGGTAAGGGTAGGTAACAACACATCCACCACGCTGATCCTCAACACGGGAGCCCCTCAACTGCTCGGCCTCAGACCGCAAGGCACTACAGAGGGTAGTGCGTTTAGCCTAGTACATCACTTGGGCCAAGCTTCCTCCCAGCCAGGACCTGTATACCAGGCAGTGTCAGAGGAAGGCCCTAAAAATAGTCAAAGACTCCAGCCACCCTAGTCATAGACTGTTCTATCTGCTACTGCACGGCAAGTGGTACCGGAGCGCCAAGTCTAGGTCTAAAAGGCTTCTTAACAGCTTCTACCCCCAAGCCATTAGACTCTTGAACAGCTAATCAAATGGCTACACCTGTTGTATTCGGTGCTTGTGACAAATAAAATGTCATTTGATTTGAACTCCAGCTTTCTGAAGTGTTGTCGTGGAATATAACTAAATGTATGTTTTTTTGTCAATGCTTGGCTAGCTAACTCTGTCAGCATCTTTAATGGTACCTAAATAAAGTTAGCTAACTACCCTTAACTAGCTTAGTCTGACACTTATTCTGGACAGTCTCTGAAATTGTTTCACTCGTTAGCTGGCTAGCTAAGTTACCATAGATAGATTTGACTTATTCTCCATCTGGGTTCATTTAACCAAGCTAATTGACAGGCTTCTTTCCTGATGTATGGTGATTGATTGAGTTAGCTAGCGTTACTGTACCAGTTTTCAATGGTTTCTTTAGTCGGACTTGTGAATTTGAGCAGGATGGGTGCAAATTCTGTTAGCTAGCTAACGCTTACCTTACATTTGATGTATCCAAGTCAGTTTAGCTAGCTAGCTATGTTTCTAAAATTCTTAATTGCTGTACTTAAATGCAGAGGTCAAGGCCAATAAACTGACAGCTTTGGAAAGATACGCAGAATGAGTGGAACCTTGGCCTCTTTGATTCCAAAGTTTGAGGGTAAGTAAAACTGAGAAATTCCTCTTTGAGAGTGGGGACAGAGCTTTGGGGGGGGAACTAAGATTTTCATTGACCCTGTGTGAAACAACATCTATGTCTTCCACATTGTCATCGATAACCACTAGTACAACCTTAATGGAAACTTCAAAGACTTAACTTCACCAGAATGTCTTAAAACCATGCAGCCACTTTGGGACTAGATACAGTTGTAGTTGGAAGTTTACATACACCTTAGCCAAATACGTTTAAACTCAGTTTTTCACAATTCCTGACATTTAATCCTAGTAAAAATTACCTGTCTTAGAACAGTTCGGATCACCACTTTATTTTAAGAATGTGAAATGTCAGAATAATAGTACAGAGTATGACTTATTTCAGCTTTTATTTCTTTCATCACATTCCCAGTGGGTCAGACGTTTACATACACTCAATTAGTATTTGGTAGCATTGCCTTTAAATTGTTTAACTTGGGTCAAAATTTGTGGGTAGCCTTCCACAAGCTTCCCACAAAAATGTGGGTAAATTTTGGCCCATTCCTCTTGACAGAGCTGGTGTAACTGAGTGTAACTGAGTCAGGTTTGTAGGCCTCCTTGCTCGCACACGATTTTTCAGTTCTGCCCACAAAATGTTTATAGGATTGGGGTCAAGGCTTTGTGATGGCCACTCCAATACCTTGACTTTGTTGTCCTTAAGCCATTTTTCCACAACTTTGGAAGTATGCTTGGGGTCATTGTCCATTTGGAAGACCTTGAGATATTGCTTCAATATATCCACATAATTTTCCTGTCTCATGATGCCATCTATTTTTGCACCAGTCCCTCCGGAAGCAAAGCAAACCACAACATGATGTTGCCACCCCCATCAAACCAGAGGACATTTCTCCAGAAAGTACAATCTTTGTTCCCATGCGCAGTTGCAAACCGTAGTCTGGCTTTTTGATGGCGGTTTTGGAGCAGTGGCTTCTTCCTTGCTGAGCAGCCTTTCAGAATATGTCGATACATGACTTGTTTTACACCCCCCCCTTTTGAGCTCCTCCTTTTGAGCTCCTCCTTTTCCGCAGCAACCAGTGATCCGGGTCACGGCACCAATGTAACAGTATTGCTTCTGTCCCTCTCCTCATCCCTACCTGGGCTCGAACCAGGGACCCTCTGCACACATCAGCAACTGACACCCACGAAGCATCGTTACCCATTGCGCCAGAAAAGCCACAGCCCTTGCAGAGCAAGGGGAACCACTAGTTCAAGGTCTCAGAGCGAGTGACGTCACCGATTGAAACGCTATTAGCTCGCACCACCGCTAACTAGCTAGCCATTTCACATCGGTTACACATGCACAAAGTAGATGTCCAAAACTATAGTTTGTTAACAAGAAATGTGTGGAATGGTTGAAAAACTAGTTTTAATGACTCCAACCTAAGTGGATGTAAACTTCTGACTTCAACTTTATGTACCTCCATCACTCCAGCATCCCTGCACATTCTAAATATGGTATTGGAACTGAGCCTGTATGTAGTATGCTTACTTACTTATTGTGTTTTTCATATTTCTTCTTCTCATGTGTTTTTTCTAGTATTGCATTGTTATTGATTATTGCATTGTTGGGTTTTGAGTTTGAAAGAAAAGCATTTCACTGCACTTGTGCATGTGACATTAAAACTTTTAACTATTATCAGAAACATGCTGGGTCGTTTTCACAGATTTATATTTCCTTACAACTGGTCAAACGGATGTCATTTGGACATTTTGTACAGCAAATCTTTCCAGTTTTTAAAACATTTTTAGTTACTGCTTTTTCTCCCGTGCCCATAAACGTATTTTCTCTTCGAAAGAAGCAGAGATGACAGAGAACTTTACCGATGTCAATTAGAATGAAGTATTCATTATATCGATTTATGACATTATTGTGGTGAGCAGGGATTTATTTAGTCTTCTAGGGAAATATATAAGCCTATTGACAGAAGAGAAGCTGCATGTATCTAATTATTGACAATTTGACTAACAAATAGCCTACCAAAATGTCGGAAATGATAAACAGAAACATATCCTACAGGCATGTTCTATATTAGCGGGTTATAGTCGGGTGCAGCACTCAGATTTTCACTATCACATATAGTCGGGAGGTTGCAGATGAGTTATTGGCAATTGCTGGCGGGTGCAGGTGAACATGCAGCTGACCAGCGCATCACTAATGCATATTGTCATAACAGATTTTAACATGAATAAATTACACCAAGATAATTATTTGTATACATATCCACAGTTTATTTTTATGCTCAAAGTTACAAAGGTTTACTACATTAAATTATGACTATTTTTTAAACAGTTAAATCCTAAATTCAATTTACTAATGTAAAAAATCAAGCTGATTCCTGTGAGACGAACACAGCATAAGTCAAAAAGCAAAGTCATTGTCATTAGAAAACACAACATATTTTTCTGATCCACTCCACAGAAGGTAACGTTAGGTTATTGTTTGAGTACATGCAGTTACATTCTTGTTGTCCATCAAAAGGAAATAAACCCCATTTGAATAATAACAGTAATAATAATAATTCATTCATTTTATATGGCACTTTTCATTATGCACAGAATCTCAAAGTCGCAAAAACAAAAACAAAAAACAACAACATTTGTTTGTGATCTGACAGGTTATCTGACAGATTCTTAAAACAACAGTGAATAAAGTCACAACTGTTCTAACCATTTTGGATCAAATAAGTATCCATAAATCTACATTACTGACAAAAGTAACAAAAATGTAATCTTAAACTACACTACAAATGCAGTCACTCATATTCAATAACTGGAAAGTTTTAAAAAATAACGAAAATAATCCTGCAGCAACAGGAAATGTGAATTATTATGTGGATTTTAATTAATGGACACTTTTGTTGGGATTAATACCTTTTCGTACTGGAAAATCAAGTATGACATTACAAAGTGGAAATTATAAAGTTTTAAAACCTCAAATCCATTACACATTTAAAATATTCCTGCATTGCACGAAAGATATCCTACAACAGGGTGGTCAAATTAAGATCCTACACCTGTATACCAACTCTCAATTTAGAACATTTTAGATAAATTGTTTCACATCACGATCTTAGATTTTTCTGATGACACAATAAAGTGACTTAAACAATCAAATGTATTTATTTATAAAGCCCGTTTTACATCAGCAGATGCCACAAAGTGCTTAAACAGATACCCAGCCTAAAATTGCAAACAGCAAGCAATGCAGTGCAATATGTACTGAGCATTTCTGTTTTAACCATATTCACTGTTATGTCCCCAGTGCACCTAACCCATTCATTTGGTGACATTAATTCAGTTTTGTCTCTGGGATCTAAGTTAACTCACTGTGCACCTTTGACCTTTATTTTGTTTTCCCCAGTCCTTTAAGTCACGAGACATTTGATTATTGGGCAGAAAATGGAATATCTTCCCCATCAGCTCCACCACCTGCTGATAGTCTGTTTTTGTGTTTTTGAACACATGTCTGCTCCCACAGCAATCTACTATTTCTTTCAGTTGCGTGTCAGCCTTACTGATGAACGTTTCAATGCTCATATCTTTGAGGTCCTCTCCACGAGTAAAGAGGACACACGTTCTCTCTCTTATTCTACCCAAGACATCTTCCAATTTTTTCAAGATCTCTCGTTCACCCGCTGTGAATCGGCCAATCTGAAACACCAGTAAGTACACACTCAACCCTGTCTGGCAGATCTTTATGCAATCCTCAACGTCTTTGCATGGTTGTTTAAGATCATCATTAAAGAAATCTGGGGTATCAATGACCCTAACCTCTGTCCCTCCTATCTTCATATTTTCTACCTGACACATTTTTGTAACTGATACCGAGGTTGCACCCGATGGAAAACATTTATTTCTCAGGATTGTGTTTCCACTACTGCTCTTTCCAGTTCTTGTCTCTCCCAGTAGCACAATGTTCAAAATGTTGCTGTGATCGCTTTCATGGTTTAATTTACCTGGTGAAACAAAAATAGCAGCAATCGAGTTAGACAGTGTTTTATCCACCTTCAATATACCTTGCTTCTCAATGAGTTTCCAAATGCTCTTAATTTGATTCAGGTTTTATAATTGGTGAGGGACAATAGGCCTACATATTTAGAAAGTAAGAGCAGGAGATTACTTATAATTTATAGATTTTTTGTTAGCCCAAATGTGATTAAAATGGGTGCAAGGATATTCAACTAAATTATGTTCTCTTTATACTGATGTAAAAAAAATACAGCAGAATGTGCATGAGGTAAACTAGCCAAATGTTTAAAAGCAAAGTGTATGTTGTATTGCATAGCGCAAGGAGTTTTACAGTCTGGCTAGTGGCTTGATATAAAGAATCACGCAATGCAGGCTAGTATTGCTTGTGGTATAGTTATCACTCATTGAGTAAATTCCAAGAGAGGGGCTCCCGAGTGGCGCAGCGGTCTAAGGCACTGTATTTCAGCGCTAGAGGCGTTGGCCCAGCGTCGTCCGGGTTAGGGTTTGACCGGGGTAGGCCGTCATTGTAAATACGAATTTGTTCTTAACTGATTTGCCTAGTTAAATAAAGGTAAAACAAAAATACCAGTCTTTGAGTTTCCAGATCCGCTAGCTGGCCCATCCTGAGATCCGCCAGGATCACTGGACCTAAAGTATACAACCATCACAAATAATAGGTTTCAGTGCCATTGACAATGTTAGAAAATAAAGAAAATGTATTTAATGTAATTTGGTCTTACCGGTGGGTTTTTGATGCATCCCCAAATTGTGTTCCAGGATGACGATCATAGTCAATAGACCTAAGTACACCATAACAAATATATAATAGTTTATAGTGACTTTGACAATATTCGAAAATATATCAAATGTAATGAAATGATCTTAGTCTTACATCTTTTGGGCCTTTCTCTTTTCCGATAGTGTTTCCTTTCTTTTTAGTACAACACCTTCACTGTAGTTTTCGTAGGTGTACTTGAAGAACTTACGGTCCATTGGTAACTTTTTGTGCAGATCATTAGAATTGTTCAAGACTTCCAGGGGATATTTCCTGTTTTGATTGCAATAACTTGCCAGTGGAAAGATGTCACCCCCGTGTGGTAACATGACTATGATGTTTTCTGTAATATTTTCTCCAAAGATATCTCGTAAGTGTTCAATTTGCTGTTCAACGTCCTCTGATGTATCATGCCTATCTTGAATCACAAGCAGGGATATATGAGGGCCAGGGTATGAAAGTGCCATACAGTCGATAATTTGCTGGTCTGGATTATTGCCTTCTCCAAACATGTCTGGGGTGTTGATTGCAGCATATAATTCATTCTCTATCAACTCACTTAGTTCCGTATCATGGGTAAAACCATCTCTATCGGTTTTCTGTAGGATTAGATTTCCTATTGAACTCTTTGGAGCTCCTTTCTTTCCAAACAGAACGATGGTTAATTTTCCCCCATAACCTAGTTAAAACAACAATAACAGTCTTAGATTTTTCTGTAGGATGTGTTTCATTAGTAATGTGATACCATTGCAAGGGACACACAATTGAGTCTTATGAACATTACCAAACCGTATTCCAGAATATATTTAAACCATATCGAGCAACATTTTCCTTCTGCTACACACATTTCACAGTAGAGCAAACACCAGTCAAATCCTGTTTTCCTCCTGTTTTACTCCAGAAAAAAATGACTATTCTTGCACTGCTGTTTTCCAACTATACCTCTGTTTTTTCAGCCTTAAAATAAATATCTAACAATGTACACAACACAATCCGTAGTGACGCAGCGATTGTCCAGTTCTGGGCAATAAACAGGTGTTTTATCGAAAAGCTTTGTAGGCATATAATTACAACTATATATTTGAAACTTTGCGGGATAAAAAAATAGTACAGTTGTGACCTCAACTATGCAGAGACCTGTGTACAGTTTTTAAATGAGGAAAATGTCGCCCATATGTCCAAATTGTTAAGATCCTTAAAGCAGTGTCTGATGTTCTTTGTTATTTTCTCAAGACGTTCTTCAAACTAAATGTTGTTAAATCAATCACATAAAACATTAGAAACATGAACAAATTATGAGAGAGAAAAATCTAGATTGCACATCTCTTTATGAAAAGTAAAATAGTAATTTATAATGGTTGATGATTTTAGAATGTTACACTTTACCTGTCATTTTCCTCTTCTCGTTTTGCAGCAATTGCCACGGGATGACAAAACCTTCAACACGTCTCTGCAAATCTGAAAGGAACGTTTTTGCATCTTAATTATATACGGAATTATTTAGAGGTATGGTCAGTTGTGTGGGCGGTTCTAAGGGAGTTTGTAAATAAAACATAGGAAAGTTGCACCTTTCAACTTCATTCATTTTCATCTGTATTAAGACAAGATGGGTTGTTGCAGCTCTATCCCTGAAGGTGAGAATTACGTTATTAAACTTTTTTGCAATGAGGTGAAGTTAGCTTTATATTAGCCTAGGCAGGTAATAGTGCAGATCTAGCGCCCATGCACTATATTCTATGCTTGACGTTCATTCCCGGTGTTCAGTAATACACTCGTGTCCCCTGTGCACCGGCTCGTACATAATGGATCCCCCATTCATGCTGAAAAGGCATACTTTTCCTCATGAACTTTAATGGCGAGAAGGTGGGAAAAAAACGGGGAAAATGTGCCTACTTTCTTCATGAAACGGCATTATCCACCACAATTTAGGATGTTTCACTCCATGTTCAGCCAATGTTGTGCAACATCCTAAATTGTCCGAACATTGTGTTTCAAACAAAGTATTGCTATTGGTTCAGGGACCTCACCAGTCCAACCCATTGCATATGTTAACATTTTTCTTAATATTTTTTGGGGGGGTCTATTTTCAATTAATTTAATGTAATGCTTCAAACTTCAATAACTTCCACCCCATATCACTTTCATGAATGCAACCAACTGCTATCGGTTCATGGACCTTGTCTGTAGAATCTATGCCAATTATGTTTGCATTTTTTGAATTTGGCTATTAAAAAAAGTATATATTTTAATTGAATTGGCATGAAAAATTAAAAGTTTAATAGCTTCGACCCCATTTTTACTTGTATTAACACAACCAACTGATATTGGTTCAGGGACCTCACCTGTCCAATCCATAGGAATTACTTTAGTATTTTTTGACTTTGTCTATTTTGTTTATTGGTTCAGGGACATGTCTGTACAATCTAAGGCAATTACTTTTGTAGTTTTTGACTTCAGCTATTTTCTATGAAATATATTGAATTATATGTCCCAAAAAATACTTCCTTAAATCTTCAATACCTTCCACCTCATATGACTTCCATGAATACAACCAACTGCGGTTGGTTCAGGGAACTTGTCTGTACAATCTAAGGCAATTAATTTGGTATTTGTTGATTTTGGATAGTTTATCTGAATTTTCATAGCTTCCACCCCATATGACCTGCATTAATACAGCCAACTGTTATTGATTCAGGGACCTCTTCCCTCCAATCTGACATTTGCTTTTTGTATTTTTTTAAAACTTTGCTTATTTTCTATTAATTTCAATTTACTTTACATAAGTAAATATTTCCTTAACTTCAATAGCTTCCACCCCATATGACTTTAATGAATACAACTAACTGCTATTGGATCAGGGACCGTGTATGTACGGAAATTACTTTATATTTTTTTACTTTCGCGGTTTTCAATTAATTCAAATTGACTTTAAATAAAATATACTTAATTAAAACGTAAATTACTTCCACCACATGACTTTTATGAAAAAAAAGCTGTAAACTGCAGTGGTTAACCATTTGGATATCTAAAGAGGAGAAGACAGTTTTTCAGACTGCGCCGTATATGCCAGTCCACAGAGGATTATCTAGAAAAAGCAGCGGAGATGCGCATTAGGTTTCTAAGAAGAGGCTATTCGCCACAATGTGTGGATGAAGCACTCAATTTAGCATTGGGCAAAACACGAGATGAACTTTTGCAAAAAAAGACCCACTAAAGCTAAAGAACACTCTGTGTTCACAACCACATATACTTTGAACTCGCGAAAAGTGGGAGATGCGGTCAAAAAACACTGGCGGACCCAGCTTTACCGGCTGAATTTAAAAATCCACCACTTATTGTGTATAGGAGAGGTTGCAATTTACGCGATAAACTGGGCCATGCCAACTGCCAGCCACAAAAGAAAATCAGCCAGGTTCTTTTACGCCCTCTTCCAAATAGTGGCTATAAATGCAGAGTATGCGCACAGTGCAACAATATGATGAAATGTGAAATGTGAATATTTCTGCCACCCACAGACAAGAAAACGGTTGCAAATAAATGACATTATTACGTGCTCCACCACCCATGTTATCTATATTATTAAATGTCCATGTGGGCGGTGCTATGTAGGTAAAACCTCGTTCTCTCAAACAGAGAATCAGTGAACATAAAAGTTAAATCAGGAGAAACGACAGGGATTATCCAGTCGCAGTACATTTTAATGACCTAAAGCATGACATTTCTACCTTTAGATTTTGTGGCATAGACAACGTTAAGATATCAGACAGGGGAGGTGATATTAATAACACTCTTTAATAACACACTTTGGATTTTCACCCTCCAGACATTATTTCCTAAAGGTCTTAATGATGAAATGCCTATGTATGTTATGTTGTGAATTTGAACCCTGAATTATGCCCCTATTTCAGATTACTCTGACGTTTTTTCTTACACTGTACCCAATGATTTATGAAAACTTGCTTGGTCGGTCTATGTCCTCATTGTGGTTTTACAGATCCGTTTAATGCGTCTTATTTACACACTTTATTCGAATATTTATGAAATGCATAGTGTTATATTGTTATAGGGGCGGCAGGGTTCCCTACTGGTTAGACCGCTGGGCTAGTAACCGAAAGGCTTCAAGTTCGAATCCCCGAGCTGACAAGCTACAAATCAGTCGTTTTGCTCCTGAACAAGGCAGTTAAAACCTTTTGTGACTAGGGGGCAGTATTTTCATTTTTGGAAAAATAACATTCCCGTAGTAAAGGGGATATTTTGTCAGGACAAGATGCTAGAATATGCATATAATTGGCAGCTTAGGATAGAAAACACTCTAAAGTTTCCAAAACTGTAAAAATATTGTCTGTGAATATAACAGAACTGATATTGCAGGCGAAAGCCTGAGAAAAATCCAATTCGGAAGTGACTCATCTTTTGAAAGCTCTGCGTTCCAATGCGTCCCTATTGAGCAGTGAATGGGCTATCAACCAGATTACTTTTTCTCCGTATTCCCCAAGGTGTCTACAGCATTGTGACGTAGTTTTACGCATTTATGTTGAAGAATACTCATAAGCGGCTACATTGCACAACTGGTCACCTGATGGTTCCCAGAGTGATTCTCTGTAAAATACAGAGGTAGCCATTATTCCGATCGGTCCTACTGAAAAACCAATTGTCCCAGTGGATATATTATCGAATAGATATTTGAAAAACACCTTGAGGATTGATTATAAACAACGTTTATAACAACGCCATGTTTCTGTCGATATTATGGAGCTAATTTGGAATATTTTTTCGGTGTTTTCGTGACTGCAATTTCCGGGCGATTTCTCAGCCAAACGTGAAGAACAAAAGGAGCTATTTCGCCTACAAAAATAATATTTTTGGAAAAAAGGAACATTGGCTATCTAACTGGGAGTCTCGTGAGTGAAAACATCCGAAGCTCATCAAAGGTAAACGATTTAATTTGATTGCTTTTCTGATTTCCGTGACCAAGTTACCTGCTGCTAGCTGGACAAAATGCTATGCTAGGCTATCGATAAACTTACACAAATGCTTGTCTAGCTTTGGCTGTAAAGCATATTTTGAAAATCTGAGATGACAGGGTGATTAACAAAAGGCTAAGCTGTGTCTCAATACATTTCACTTGTGATTTTCATGAATAGGAATATTTTCTAGGAATATTTACATCCGTTGCGTTATGCTAATTAGTGTCAGTCGATGATTACGCTCCGGCACGCGGGATGGGGAGTCACTAACCCACAGTACCTAGGCCGTCATTGAAAATAAGAAATTGTTCTTAACTGACTTGCCTAGTAGAATGAAGGTAAAATATACTAAGGCCACGAGGCCGATACGTAAGCTTAATAAATATCAGTGATACTATCAAGAGCAGTGTGCAGTTTCCTTTTTTTCCCACCGATATCTAAAGAGGGTCATAGGTACTCCTGCCTTTTATCCCGCTTCATTGAATTGAATGAGAGAGCTCCAGAGCTTTGGAGAGCAAAAGAGGAGAGGAGAGCAACACTTTAGCTATATTTCACATCCCCCAAAAAATACGACACAGAATTGCTAAAACAATCAGTGCAACTTGTTCACTATTGTCAGCTGATTTAGAATATGTCATTTATATAATTCCTGCACATTCTGTTGAAAAGGTATTGATGAGAAAAGTCAGAACATTTTTTTTTAAAAAAAAAAAAAGAAAGCAAGCTATACTGTAGCTTTTTTGCAGTTGTTTCTTTAGTTTCACACAGGAAATATTGTTGAGTGTATGAATCCAATTTCTTCCAGCACAAGAAGGATGTTTAGCAGGACATTTGTTTTCACTGAATAGGTCACTAAGCATTCATTCTTTCTTTTCAGGTCCTGACCTGAGAATTGTGATGATTGGGAAAACTGGAGTGGGGAAAAGTGCTGTTGGAAACACCATTTTGGGCAAAAACATATTCAAATCTCATCCCAGCGCTAACTCTGTGACTGGGACTTGTGAAAAGCATCAACTTCAAGAGAGTGAAAGGTGGATTCATGTGGTGGATACACCAGGGATATTAGATACAGGCAAAAATGCTACAGAAATCAAAAACGAGATAGTGAAGTGTATTCAGGTTTCAAGCCCTGGTCCTCATGTCTTCCTGCTGGTGATCCAGGTGGGCAGATTCACCAAAGAGGAGCAGAATTCGATCGAGGCCCTGGAGGAAATCTTTGGACCAGAGGCCTCCAATCACATGATTGTACTGTTTACTCGTGGGGATGAACTTCAGGGTCAAACAATACAAAAGTATGTATGCACCGGTCATCCAAAGCTTCAAGAAGTGATTCAACGATGTGGCAACAGATTCCATGTTTTCAACAATAGAGATGGGAATAGAAGGCAAGTTGTTGAGCTGATCAAAAAGATTGATTACATGGTGGCAGGAAATGGAGGAAAGCACTTCACTGAGAACATGTATCAGGAGGCCGAGAGAATGATTAACCAGCAAAATATGGACAGGGAATTGGCAGAACTCCAAACATACGAATTCACATTCCTTGCTGAATTGCTGCAGAGAGTCATTGAATTTCAACAAATACTTGATTTAGAAAATGACTAATAAATAAGCATAGCTGTGGCTATTTTCTCTCCACGAGGAACACAATCTGTGACTACTACCACTGATGTGAATTATGATATCTTTACCATTTAGCTTAGGGTAGTATAACATAATATAGTACTTGAGTAGGAAATTCTCCTTCTCTAATTAAACATTTTCTTTATTATTTGAGATGAACATTAGTTAAAATGTCATGCTATGTATTACAATTCAGAATGCTGTGAATACAATATGTAGAGAAAGGCGAAAATGAACTGTGGTATGACATGTTGGATTGAAGTCTAAGTTTACAGTAACACTCAAATGAAGTCATGGTGGTATGAAATTCAAGCATAATCTAACTAAAAAATATATGTATTTTTGTAAAGAGGATTGTTTATTGTTTCACCTAATCAGATACACTGTCATGAACATGCCATATTGGTTAATAATAAGGCGTACAATGCTATACTGAACAAAAATATGAATGTAACATGCAACAATTTCAACGATTTTACTCAGTTACAGTTCATTTAAGGAAATCAGTCAATTGAAATAAATTCATTAGGCCCTAATCTATTGATTTCACATGACTGGGCAGGGGCACAGTACTCCACTTACACAAATTACTGATGATTGGTTGAAAGAAATTGATAGTAAAAAGATTGTGGGAGCTGTACTGTTAATTTTCAGAGCAGCCTTTGATATTATTGACCATAACCTGTTGTTGAGAAGTTATGTTTTAGGGCTTTTCAACCTCTGCCATATCGTGAATTCGGAGCTATCTATCTAATAGAACTCAGACTCTTTAATGGAAGCCTCTCTAATGTCAAACATGCAGGATGTGGTGTACCGCAGGGCATCTTTCTAGGCCCTCTACTCTTTTCTGTTTTTACCAATGACCTGCCACTGGCATTAACACAAAGCCTGTGTGTCCATGTATGCTAATGATTCAACCACAGCTAATGAAGTCACTGAAACCCTTAACAAGGAGGTTGGCCAGTAATAAACTGGTCTTTGAATCTAAGAGCATTATATTTGGTACAAATCATTCCCTACGTTCTAGACCTCACCTCAGCTGAATCTGGTAATGAATGGTGTGGCTGTTGAACAAGTTGAGGAGACTAAATTACTTATTGTTACCTTAGATTGTAAACTCTCATCGTTAAAACATATAGATTCATTGGTTGGGGAGAGGTCTGTCCATAGTAAAGCTATATTTTTTTGACACCACACTCCAAAAAGCAAGGCTTTAGTTTAGTCTTATTTTGATTATTGTCCAGCCATATGGTCAAGTGCTGCAAAGAAAGACCCAGTTAAGCTGTAGTTGTCCCAGAACAGCACGTCTTGCTCTTCATTGTAATCAAAGGGATAATATAAATACTATGGATGCCAGTCTCTCTTTGCTAATAGTTGATGAGAGTGACTGCATCAAGAAAAATGAATGTGTTGAAAATTCTAAATGGTTTGCATAGTTAACTTACACACAGCTCTGACACACACACCCCACCTGACATGATGAGAGAATTTTTACAAAGGTACATTCTGCTCTCATGCAACAGACATCAATATTTACATGGCGCCAAATATCTGTCTCTAGTTCATTTACTGCTTGCTTATACAGGAATACTAATGGAACATAGACACCAGGTCCTTTCCTTAAATAAACTGGAGATTTGCTCTCCCTGGCACCAACAGACAGGCACACAGACACTAATCATGGAATGGAATCTTGTCTTATCACCAAGCCATTGTAAATCTACTGTCAACGTTAAATATCAGAGGCTTCTCTCTCTTCACACAGACACACGAGAGTTCTAACAACTCTATTCTGTTGCCTCTAAGAAAAACAGACATTGTGTGTACTAAAATAGGATTACATTCTTATGTAAGAGTAATGTGATTAACATAATGTTGTAATTCTACGACATTTCCCCCTCAGTGTTTACCCCTCAGGTATTACACTACCCCAGGGGTATTCAATCAAGGTTGGGTAACGAGGTAGAATACTGAACGGGCTCTGCGGAAAAAATGTGTCGCTAGCAACACTCTAAACTCATTTTGAATTACATATCTAGAGTAAAAATAGGGGAATATCTTATCATGATATCAACTTTATTTCTCAACTCCTAAAATTGAGGAAATTACACTCACTGGAGTATCTGACATTGTCTTTGAAAAAACACCTGTGAGTACCAGTTGCGGCAAGTGATGGTGGCTGCTGGCAAGGTTCCTTGACAAGGACATTTTTGCCAACAAATTGCTAACCTTTTTTTAACTATAGTATAAAAAATGTTATAATCGTCTATATTTGTTCATTTTAGGCGAAAAGGGGATTCAACTTCATATTCAAGTAGATATAGATACTCAAAAGCAGTTTTAATTTTTAAATGAAGTGGGTAACGTTTGTAATACTTTTACGAGCAGAATAGCACGTTTGGGAGGAGGAGCTTAATTTGATGCATTAATTATAAGCTCAAAAAATTATTCTACTAAAATTACAAAAACTGTGTCCACCACATGACAGCTAGTACACCACATGACAATGAATCGCTACCCATAATTACACAATCGTCACAGCCCTAGTTTGGAGTTACGTTTCTAGCTAATAGGCTATTTTAGAGTTTACATTTCATCCAATTATAATGTGGTGTGGCAGACCAGGGGGTTTGGTCAAGACGTTTACACAGATCAGACATGGACAGAGTAGGATTAGCTCAGTTTCAAGGATGTGTTTATTTAAATAATAAATCAAAAAGAAAAGGATAGGTCTCCCCATGAGACCCTCTCCGGGATACCGTCTTCTGGGCTCCGGAACTTGTGTATCCTGTCGGGCACAAAAACTGAACTCCCCCTGTTACCTCTGCAACCGTCCCCAAGAAAGGGATTTCACTGTTTTCGGGAGGCGAGCCCTGGTTAGATCGGTGAGGGGGGAAGCTATAGCCGCAAAGTTGGGGATAAACTGGCTATAGTATCCTGCCAGTCCCAGGAAGGACTTGACCTGTGTCTTGGTGCGTGGAACAGGCCAGTCACGTACCGTGTGAACCTTCCTCTCCTGGGGCTTGACGTTCCCCCGTCCGATCAAATATCCCAGGTACTCCACCTCCTCGAATGCTAGTTTGCATTTCTTGGGGTTTGCGGTCAACCCGGCTTGTCTGAGCACGTCCAGGACCGACTGGAGGCGTGTCAGGTGCTCTTCCCAACCTTGGCTGTGGATGATGATATCATCCAGATAGGCCGCTGCGTACTGCTGGTGGGGTCGAAGCACTCTGTTCATCAGTCGCTGGAATGTGGGCGGGGCTCCGTGGAGGCCGAACGGAACCACCCGGTACTGATACAAACCGCTTGGTGTTGAAAACGCCGTCTTCTCCTGGGAGGAGGCTGCCAACGGTACCTGCCAATATCCTTTGGTCAGGTCCAGTGTGCTGATATACCGGGCCTTTTCCAATCGGTCGATGAGCTTGTCCACCCTCGACATGGGGTAGGCGTCGAATAAGCTTATGTCGTTCACACCCCGGAAATCATTACATAAAATATGTGGGGGTTTCCGTCTCCCCGGGTTGCCATACATGGTAATAGACAGTTCCCAACTTCTCGATCATCCTCGTATGGCCCGTACCATGTTGCCAGGAACTTACTTTCGGCCGTGGGGATTTAAGACCAACACCCTGTCTCCTACCTGGTATTCTCGGGGCTGGGCTCCCCGATTGTAGACCTGGGCTTGGGCACGTTGGGCCTTATCCATATGTTCTCTCTAGACTGGCCATATGGCTGTCATCCGCTCCCTCATCACATCCACATGATCTACCACGCTGCGTAATGGGGTCGGTTGGGCTTCCCACTACCTCCTTGGCGAGGTCCAGTAGGCCGCGTGGCCTCCTCCCGTAGAGGCGTTCTAAAGGGGAAAACCCAGTGGAGGATACTTCTCAGATTGAGAACATTAGGTGGGGTAGTAGCTGGTCCCAGTTCTTCCCGTCCTGCTCGATGACCTTCAGCAGCATTTGTTTGAGCATTTTATTGAAGCGGTCAACGAACCCATGCGTCTGTGGTTGAAAGATGGAGGTCCGGATCTGCTTGATCTGCAGGAGAGCACACAACTCTTTCATTAGGCGGGACAAAAACCCAGTACCTTGGTCTGACAGGATCTCTTTCGGGATGCCCACCCAGCTAAAGAGGGGGAACAGCTCCCAGGCGATTCCCTTGGATACCGCCGCCCGTAGGGGAATGGCCCCGGGATACCGGATGGCATAATCTACTATCATCAGGATGTACCGGTGTCCTCGTGCTGTTTTTACCAGGGGTCCCACTATGTCCATGGCAATGCGTTCAAAGGGCACCCTGATGATCGGTAGGGGGACCAGTGGGTTTCGGAAGTGTGCTTTCGGGCAGTGAGTTGACACTCCGGGCAGCTGCGACAGTAGTCGTCCACGGCTCTTCTCATATAGGGACAGTGGAACCGGGCGGCGATCCGTTCGTGGGTCTTCTCCATTCCCAGGTGGAGGTGGGTGTGGGCCAGCTGAAGAACGGTTCCCACAAACCATCGGGCAGCAACAATACCTCTCGAAGTTCCCCCTGTTGGAGCAACACCTGATACAAAAGGTTATTTTTATTTGGAAATGGGAGTATTGCCAGTCACTCCCCCGGAAGTAGCTGTCCATCCACCGCTATCACTTGGGCTGCGGAGGCTTTCAAGTTCAGATCTTCCCACTGGGCCACCCAAATTGTCCCCTCAGTTGGCTCCCAGCGGGTGTCTCGACTGGCCTCTCAAAATCGAGTAGGGGGAGGCTGGGCTCCTCCTCCAGTTGTTCCCCAGGGGGGGAGTCAGGTTCCTGCGCCCCTTCCGATTCCGGACCCATAGATACAGGTTGGTTAACTGGTTGCTTCCGGGCCGCACAGGCGATGGGTCATCTCCTTCAGCCGGCTCGTATCTTTTTCTTCAACGTGCCCCCATAGGGCCGCGAACAGTGGACAATCCCGTCCCACTAAGAGAGGTACCCGCACCTCTGGTAATGCACCCACCCTCATCTGGCAGCT
>NW_024609738.1:0-2500 GCF_018296145.1 Oncorhynchus tshawytscha
TGTCATCATGACTGAGAAGACACATGACCTGGTTGTGGACCAGTGTCAACATGACTGAGAAGACACATGACCTGGTAGTAGACCAGTGTCAACATGACTGAGAAGACACATGACCTGGTAGTGGACCAGTGTCAACATGACTGAGAAGACACATGACCTGGTAGTGGACCAGTGTCAACATGACTGAGAAGACACATGACCTGGTAGTGGACCAGTGTCAACATGACTGAGAAGACACATGACCTGGTAGTGGACCAGTGTCAACATGACTGAGAAGACACATGACCTGGTAGTGGACCAGTGTCAACATGACTGAGAAGACACATGACCTGGTAGTGGACCAGTGTCATCATGACTGAGAAGACACATGACCTGGTAGTAGACCAGTGTCAACATGACTGAGAAGACACATGACCTGGTAGTAGACCAGTGTCATCATGACTGAGAAGACACATGACCTGGTAGTAGACCAGTGTCATCATGACTGAGAAGACACATGACCTGGTAGTAGACCAGTGTCATCATGACTGAGAAGACACATGACCTGGTAGTAGACCAGTGTCATCATGACTGAGGAGACACATGACCTGGTAGTGGACCAGTGTCAACATGACTGAGGAGACACATGACCTGGTAGTAGACCAGTGTCAACATAACTGAGAAGACACATGACCTGGTATGAAAGACAAAACAAAACAAGATGGGAAATATTATGGACATTACTTTGCACTTTTCACTGGCTGTCCCTCAGGTTGTGGCAGGAGGACACATATTTGGAGGCCAAAACTGCACATTTTGTCTTTTCACCCAATAAATATTGGAGTTTTTCTTCATCTTTTATAGTTTCAAATTCTTTGTATTGAATTATAATTTGGGAAAGAAATATTCTCTTAGGTCTGAGTATTTGTCACAGTGTAATAGGAAATGCAGCTCTGTCTCTACCTCTCCCCTGGAGCAGAGTGAGCACAGCCTGTCCTCTCTGGGCAGCCAGGTTTGTCTGTGACAACCGGTCTCTATAGCCAGACTGTGCTCACTGAGTCTGTACCTAGTCAATGTTTTCCTCAGTTTTCTATCAGTCACAGTGGTCAGATCTCTCTCTCTGTCTCTCTCCCTGTCTCTCTCCCTGTCTCTCTCTCTGTCTCTCTCTCTCTGTCTCTCTCCCTGTCTCTCTCTCTGTCTCTCTCTCTGTCTCTCTCTCTCTGTCTCTCTCTCTCTGTCTCTCTCCCTGTCTCTCTCTCTGTCTCTCTCTCCCTGTCTCTCTCTCTGTCTCTCTCTCTGTGTCTCTCTCTCTGTCTCTCTCCCTGTCTCTCTCTCTGTCTCTCTCTCTGTCTCTCTCCCTGTCTCTCTCTGTCTCTCTCTCTGTCTCTCTCTCTGTCTCTCTCCCTGTCTCTCTCTCTGTCTCTCTCTCTGTCTCTCTCTCTCCCTGTCTCTCTCTCTGTCTCTCTCTGTCTCTCTCTCTCTGTCTCTCTCTCTGTCTCTCTCCCTGTCTCTCTCTCTGTCTCTCTCTCTGTGTCTCTCTCTCTGTCTCTCTCTCTCTGTCTCTCTCCCTGTCTCTCTCCCTGTCTCTCTCTCTGTCTCTCTCTCTGTCTCTCTCTCTCTGTCTCTCTCTCTGTGCTCTCTCTCTGTGTCTCTCTCTCTCCTGTGAGCTAGTGCCCCAGGCAACATTGTGGAACGCACAAGGAGAATATAGTCCACATCCCATCCAGGTAGTGTTCAGATTGTCATTCCAGACTAGTGGGACTGAGTATGCGGCCCAAATTGCACCCTATTCCCTACATAGTGCACTACGTTTGACCAGACCCCAATGGGCCCTGTAACGCAATCACTGTCAGCTCATCTGGGACCTGTAACACAATCACTGTCAGATAATCTGGGCCCTGAAACGCAATCACTGTCAGCTCATCTAGGCCCTGTAACACAATCACTGTCAGCTCATCTGGGCCCTGTAACACAATCACTGTCAGCTCATCTGGGCACTGTAACACAATCACTGTCAGCTCATCTGGGCACTGTAACACAATCACTGTCAGATAATCTGGGCCCTGTAACACAATCACTGTCAGCTCATCTGGGCCCTGTAACACAATCACTGTCAGCTCATCTGGGCCCTGTAACACAATCACTGTCAGCTCATCTGGGCCCTGTAACACAATCACTGTCAGCTCATCTGGGCCCTGTAACACAATCACTGTCAGCTCATCTGGGCCCTGTAACACAATCACTGTCAGCTCATCTGGGCCCTGTAACACAATCACTGTCAGATCATCTGGGCCCTGTAACACAATCACTGTCAGCTCATCTGGGCCCTGTAACACAATCACTGTCAGATCATCTGGGCCCTGTAACACAATCACTGTCAGCTCATAATGTGTTGCGCTGTCGTCAATGTAATTAGATGTTTATCTGGAGTTAATCAAATTAAATGTTTAGCTCAAGTGATTTTATACCTGAATCATCTACAGGGAGAAAGGGAGGAGGGGATAGGTGGAGAGAGGGATGT
>NW_024609738.1:10000-15000 GCF_018296145.1 Oncorhynchus tshawytscha
AGTACTGAGATTATATCAGCTCAACAAAGATAAACAACTGGCCCAGTGTATGACACATAAATATACATTACAAAATAGATGCTACATGATAAAAACATTGAGACACACACTCCCTCCCTCTCACACACACTGAGTGTGTCTGTAAATATGCTGGGTTAAATAGTGATCAGTATGATCTGAGGGGGCCGACCAACCTCCTCTCCTTCTCCTCCCTCTCTCCCTTCCTCCCTGCCGCATGCTTCTGCTGGCAGTTAGTTCCCATGGCAACCCGGCCCATCTTGGTCTCTATGGAAACGTCTGGAGAGCACCCAACATTACTGTAGTAAGTTTGATTTAAACAAGTGTTGTTGATTGCTCTAACTTAGTTTGTTTGGACTCACTGGGGGGGGCCTTGTCAATCAAACTGAACTTGATTGGTGGTTGGCTGTTTTCACCAGGTGTGCCCTGGGATGTGTTGTGTTGATGTTGTTTCTGTATTCGTGTGGAGCATCTGTACAGCATAGCAATCTGTAAGCATGTCCTGACTACTGTGGAGCATCTGTAACAACATAGCAACTTCCTCCCAAGCTTTCTGGCCAAGTCCTGACCATCTGACCAGCCTGACCATGTCAGTAGAGCTTCCTTCATTCATACCATGTCCAGGACCATAGAGAGGTTGTATCTTACTTCTCTCCCTTCATTCCTCTTCACCTCTCCCTCTCTTTCTCCTTTAAGTTTGTTTGAGAGAGGAGAAGGCAAAGAGTCTCACAGGAACAACCAGTAAAAATAGAGAGAGATACGCAGGTGGTAGAGAGGAGGAGGAAGAGAGGATGAGGGAATGAGAGGAGGAGGGAAGGAGATGAGGAGGGAAGGAGAGGGGGAGGGAAGTAGAAGAGAGGAGGAGGGAAGGAGATGAGGAGGGAAGGAGATGAGGAGGGAAGGAGATGAGGAGGAGATGAGGAGGGAGGAGGGGAGGGAAGGAGATGAGGAGGGAAGGGAGGGGGAGGGAAGAGAGGGGGAGGAAAGAGGAGGAGGGGAGGAAGAAGAGAGGAGAGGAGGGAAGGGAGGGGGAGGGAGGAGGAGGAGGGAAGGAGAGGAGAGGAGAGGAAGAGGAAGAGAGGAGGAGGGATGGAGAGGAGGAGGAAGAGGAAGAGAGGAGGAGGGATGGAGAGGATGAGGAAGAGGAAGAGAGGAGGAGGGAAGGAGAGGAGAGGAAGAGGAAGAGAGGAGGAGGGATGGAGAGGAGGAGGGAAGGAGTGGAGGAGGGAGAGAGGAGGAGGGAAGGTTAGGTTTCTCTCTCTCTATTTCTCCCACTCTCACGCACACACACACACGCGCACACATACACACACACACACAGAGAGAGAGAGACACACACATACACACACACACACACACACACACACACACAGAGAGAGAGACACACACACACTGTATTTGGAAGGGAAGTGAAGGTGTGAGTGATGGAGGGATCCCGTTAAAGGACAAAGAGAGAAAAGGGGGAGTGTTTGATGGGAAAAGAGAGAATTCTGCCAATCAAATCTGTTACTTTCCTCTTCCTGTAAAATCTCCTTCATTCTCAGCTGGTCATGAGTGGAGGAAGGAGAGGGAGAGGAGGGAAGGAGAGGAGGAGGGAAGGAAAGGAGGAGGGAAGGAGAAGGAGGGAAGGAGAGGAGGAGGGAAGGAGAGGAGGGAAGGAGAGGAGGGAAGGAGAGGAGGAAGGAAGGAAAGGAGGGGAAGGAGAGGAGGAGAGGAAGGAGAGGAGGGAAGGAGAGGAGGGAAGGAGAGGAGGAAGGAAGGAAAGGAGGGAAGGAGAGGATGAGGGAAGGAAAGGAGGAGGGAAGGAGAGGAGGAGGAAGAGAGGAGGAGAGATGAGAGGAGGAGGGGAGGGAAGGGAGAGGAGGGAAGGAGAGGATGAGGGAAGGAAAGGAGGAGGGAAGGAAAGGAGGGAAGGAGAGGATGAGGGAAGGAAAGGAGGAGGGAAGGAGAGGAGGAAGGAGAGGAGGAAAGAGAGAGGAGGAAGGAAGGAGGAGGAGGAAGGAAGGAAGGAAAGGAGGAGGGAAGGAGAGGAGGAAGGAAGGAAAGGAGGGAAGGAGAGGAGGATGAGGGAAGGAAAGGAAGGAAAGGAGGAGGGAAGGAAAGGAGGGAAGGAGAGGATGAGGGAAGGAAAGGAGGAGGGAAGGAAAGGAGAGGATGAGGGAAGGAAAGGAGGAGGGAAGGAGAGGGGGTGGGAAGGGGAGTGAAGGAGAGGAGGAGGAAGAGAGGAGGAGGGGAGGGAAGGAGAGGAGGAGGGGAGGGAAGGAGAGGAGGAGGGACAGGTACTGATGTTCCTGTCTGGCTGAACATGCAGTATACATTATACTAAATATAAACCATATTATGTGGCAGTAGGGTGAGTCTGTCATCTGGTCCAGGGTCACAGATTACAGTGTTTCTGTTGTTATGGCAACTTTCTATGTGGCAGTAGGTTGAGATCATGTTGTGTCGGGTTTCTCCTGTCAAGGTCCAGGGACAACATATTACCGTGTTTCTGTCATTGTCAGGGGCAACAGATTACGGTGTTTCTGCCGTTGTCAGGAGCAACAGATTACGGTGTTTCTGACATTGTTAGGGGCAACAGATTACGCTGTTTCTGTCGTTGTCAGGGGCAACAGATTACAACGTTTCTGTCATTGTCAGGGGCAACAGATTATGGTGATTCTGTCGGTGTCAGGGGCAACAGATTATGGTGATTCTGTCGGTGTCAGGGGCAACAGATTATGGTGTTTCTGTCGGTGTCAGGGGCAACAGATTATGGTGTTTCTGTCGTTGTCAGGGGCAACATATTATTAGTCAGAGATCAGCACTCACCTCTCCTCTCCCTTTGAACAAACAGCTGATACAGCAGTCTCACACACACCGGAGCAACAAGTCTGACACCAACAGGCTCCTGAACAGCTTCTATCTCCCAACCATAATGCCGCTAAACAGCTAACAGAACTGCAGAGACTATCTGCATTGACCCTTCTATTTTATTGATATTTTTGCACTGACTCCATGCACACACACACACACACACACACACACACACACACACACACACACACACACACACACACACAACACACACACACACACTGAACACACACACACACACACACACACAGGGGGCTGATGTTGTCCTGGCTATCAGCTGAATGTAAGAGAATAGACATGGAAGGTTGGTGCTGGGGCCTTATGTTGTCCTGGCTATCAGCTGAATGTAAGAGAATAGACATGGAAGGTTGGTGCTGGGGCCTTATGTTGTCCTGTTTCACATGTACACGTGTGCATTGTATGTGTAAATAGTGTTTTTTGCATATCCACTCTGCTCCTGACACACCCTCGGAGAGAGGGGTCACAGGCTTGTGTTAGCGGTAGCTGGCAGCACGATGAGGCAGATAGCCTCGAGGTTAGAGCATTGGGCCAGTAACTGAAAGGTTGCTGGATCGAGTCCACGAGCTGACAAGGTAAACAATCTGTTGTTCTGCCCCTGAACAAGGCAGTTAACCCACTGTTCCCCGGTAGGCTGTCATTGTAAATAAGAATTTGTTCTTAACTGACTTGTTAAATAAAGTTTAAATAAAAAATGTTTTTAAACAAATGCTAGTGGACATGGAAGGTTGTGTTAGCTAGCATCAGAATGCTAGTGTAGCATCAGAATGCTAGTGGACATGGAAGGTTGTGTTAGCTAGCATCAGAATGCTAGTGTAGCATCAGAATGCTAGTGGACATGTGTGTGCTAGCTGAATGATAGCAGGCATAGAAGGTTGTGGGAAAAGGAGACTTTGTACCCGGGTAAAGAGTGTCAATTCAGTAATCAGATTGGCCCCTATGAAGAATGAGAGGATTTGTAGTCCAATCAGAGATAACTGAATGAAACCTCTCCTGACTGACTGACGCTGCCTGGCACCATTAGCTCTTTCTACTGAACAACACTTTCACTCATCTTCCTTGTCTGTCACTCTTTCATTTAGTCTCTCCATCGCCCCTTCTTTCTCTGGGTTGGGTGACGGAGGGAGGGAGGGATTGGAGAGGATGTGACGTCATAGCAGACCAGGTGGTTTCCTACATGGTGTTTTGAGGAAAGGAGACGGTCTGTCCTGCCGTCATTAAGGACATTAGAACATTGGTTCAATGCATCTGTCCCAGAAAACACACCTTATGTTCCCAACAAAGGACGGTGAATGTATCTGCCTTGTAACAGACTGGTTCATTTTCTCTCTCTACATTTGGTTTATGCTATTGAGGCCTCTGTCTGTGCCTCCCTCTCTTTCTTCCCTCCCTCCCTCCCTCCCTCCCTCCCTCCCTCCCTCCCTCCCTCCCTCCCTCCCTCCCTCCCTCCCTCCCTCCCTCCCTCCCTCTCTTTCTCTCCACCCTCCCTACCTCTCTTTCTCTCCACCCTCCCTCCCTCTCTTTCTCTCCACCCTCCCTCCCTCTCTTTCTCTCCACCCTCCCTCCCTCCCTCTCTTTCTCTCCACCCTCCCCCTCCCTCCCTCCCTCTCTTTCTCTCCACCCACCCTCCCTCCCTCCCTTTCTCTCCACCCTCCCTCCCTCCCTCTCTTTTCTCACCCTCCCTACCTCCTCCCTCCCTCTCCACCCCTCCCTCCCTCTTCTCCACCCTCCCTCCCCCTCCCTCCACCCTCCCTCCCTCCCTCCCTCCCTCCCTCCCTCCCTCCCTCCCTCCACCCTCCCTCCCTCCCTCCCTCCCTCCCTCCCTCCCTACCTCTCTTTCTCTCCACCCTCCCTCCCTCTCTTTCTCTCCACCCTCCCTCCCTCTCTGTCTCTCCACCCTCCCTCCCGCCCTCTCTTTCTCTCCACCCTCCCTACCTCTCTTTCTCTCCATCCTCTCTCCCTCTCTTCAGCTCTCCCTCCAGGCTCAGGTCAACATTATATAGCAGTAATAAAGCCTGTGCTTGGTGCTGAGCCCAGGTGTGAGGTAATGGTCTCTCAGAGGTAGCTGTAGAGGAGAGTCTGAGAGACAGGACAGAGGTGAGACGATG
>NW_024609738.1:20000-30000 GCF_018296145.1 Oncorhynchus tshawytscha
GTCTGTCCTGTATCAGAGTGGTCTGTCCTGTTTTAGAGTGGTCTGTCCTCTATCAGAGTGGTCTGTCCTGTATCAGAGTGGTCTGTCCTGTTTTAGAGTGGTCTGTCCTGTATCAGAGTGGTCTGTCCTGTATCAGAGTGGTCTGTCCTGTATTCAGAGTGGTCTTCCTGTTCAGAGTGGTCTGTCCTGTTTTAGAGTGGTCTGTCCTGTTTCAGAGTGGTCTGTCCTGTATCAGAGTGGTCTGTCCTGTATCAGAGTGGTCTGTCCTGTTTCAGAGTGGTCTGTCCTGCATCAGAGTGGTCTGTCCTGCATCAGAGTGGTCTGTCCTGTATCAGAGTGGTCTGTCCTGTATCAGAGTGGTCTGTCCTGTATCAGAGTGGTCTGTCCTGTATCAGAGTGGTCTGTCCTGTATCAGAGTGGTCTGTCCTGTATCAGAGTGGTCTGTCCTGTATCAGAGTGGTCTGTCCTGTATCAGAGTGGTCTGTCCTGTATCAGAGTGGTCTGTCCTGTATCAGAGTGGTCTGTCCTGTATCAGAGTGGTCTGTCCTGTGTCAGAGTGGTCTGTCCTGTTTCAGAGTGGTCTGTCCTGTATCAGAGTGGTCTGTCCTGTATTAGAGTGGTCTGTCCTGTATCAGAGTGGTCTGTCCTGTTTTAGAGTGGTCTGTCCTGTTTTAGAGTGGTCTGTCCTGTTTTAGAGTGAGGTAGAGTTGTGTGTGTGTTAGTGATTTGGGCAGAGATGTGTGTGTTAGTGATTTGGGAAGAGATGTGTGTGTGTTAGTGATTTGGGCAGAGGTCTGTGTGTGTTAGTGATTTGGGCAGAGATATGTGTGTGTTAGTGATTTGGGCAGAGATATGTGTGTGTTAGTGATTTGGGCAGAGATATGTGTGTGTTAGTGATTTGGGCAGAAACCCCTCTCTGTCCTGCCATGGTAGAAGACCTGGTCCATCAACATATGGTCTTTATTCCTAGAGGGAATAGATCCTGGGTTTTCCTTGGCTGTTCCGGCTGTCTGGAAGCTGGAAGAGTGCATACACACACACACACACTGATTGTGAGGGTTTGGACAGGAATCCTGTGCACACTACTAAGCAGCCCCAACCAGTGTCAGACTGCGATGCCTGGGTTTGATTGTAGATGTGTGGTTTTGGACCGGGATCGCTTCTTGTTTGGGGGTTATGAAAGTGTCTGGGGGTTAGGGAAGTGTTTGGGGGTTAGGGAAGTGTTTGGGGTTAGGGAAGTGTTTGGGGGTTAGGAAGTGTTTGGGGGTTAGGGAAGTGTTTGGGGGTTAGTGAAGTGTTTGGGGGTTAGGGAAGTGTTTGGGGTTAGTGAAGTGTTTGGGGGTTAGGGAAGTGTTTGGGGGTTAGTGAAGTGTTTGGGGGTTAGGGAAGTGTCTGGGGGTTAGTGAAGTGTCTGGGGGTTAGGGAAGTGTTTGGGGTTAGTGAAGTGTTTGGGGGTTAGGGAAGTGTTTGGGGGTTAGTGAAGTGTTTGGGGGTTAGGGAAGTGTCTGGGGGTTAGGGAAGTGTTTGGGGGTTAGGGAAGTGTTTGGGGGTTAGGGAACTTGTACGGATCAAGAGGATTAGAAACAGTAGAAAATGAGACACACACACAGACACATACGGACACACACAGACACACACACACAGGAGGTAGAGAGAAAGTAGTAGAGACACAGAGTATCCAGTTTCCTCTGACTGGTTGCTGTGGTTTCTGAGGGGTTCTGTTGACATAGACAGTGTGTGTGTGTGTGTGTGTGTGTGTGTGTGTGTGTGTGTGTGTGTGTGTGTGTGTGTGTGTGTGTGTGTGTGTGTGTGTGTGTGTGTGTGTGTGTGTGTGTGTGTGTGTGTGTCCAGGGTCAGATGGCAGCATGCTACACAGCAGAGTTCAGGTCTTGTTACAGCAGATCATTTACAGGAAGACAGGAAGTGCCCTGGTGATGTAACTATAACCACAGTCTGGTAGGAAACACTTAACAACTGATTCTGACCATTATTAAGCCTGGAAATACATGTTGACTTCAGCTCTGTTCCCTCTTTAAATGTTCCAGGGTCAGTAGTTATATACAGGGACAGTTCCAGGGTCAGTAGTTATATACAGGGACAGTTCCAGGGTCAGTAGTTATATACAGGGACAGTTCCAGGGTCAGTAGTTATATACAGGGACAGTTCCAGGGTCAGTAGTTATATACAGGGACAGTTCCAGGGTCAGTAGTTATATACAGGGTCAGTAGTTATATACAGGGACAGTTCCAGGGTCAGTAGTTATATACAGGGACAGTTCCAGGGTCAGTAGTTATATACAGGGACAGTTCCAGGGTCAGTAGTCATATACAGGGACAGTTCCAGGGTCAGTAGTTATATAGGGACAGGGTCAGTAGTTATATACAGGGTCAGTTCCAGGGTCAGTAGTTATATACAGGGACAGTTTCCAGGACAGTTCCAGGGTAGTTATATACAGGGACAGTTCCAGGGTCAGTAGTTATATACAGGGACAGTTCCAGGGTCAGTAGTCATATACAGGGACAGTTCCAGGGTCAGTAGTTATATACAGGGACAGTTCATATACAGGGACAGTTCCAGGGTCAGTAGTTATATACAGGGACAGGGTCAGGGTCAGTATATACAGGGACAGTAGTCATATACAGGGACAGTTCCAGGGTCAGGGACAGTTAGTCATATACAGGGACAGTTCCAGGGTCAGTAGTCATATACAGGGACATCAGTAGTTATATACAGGGTCAGGGTCAGTAGTCATATACAGGGGACAGTTCCAGGGTCAGTAGTCATATACAGGGACAGTTCCAGGGTCAGTAGTTATATACAGGGACAGTTCCAGGGTCAGTAGTCATATACAGGGTCAGTAGTTATATACAGGGACAGTTCCAGGGTCAGTAGTTATATACAGGGACAGTTCCAGGGTCAGTAGTTATATACAGGGACAGTTCCAGGGTCAGTAGTTATATACAGGGACAGTTCCAGGGTCAGTAGTTATATACAGGGACAGTTCCAGGGTCAGTAGTTATATACAGGCTGTTGCCTACCTTCAGCACCTGAGATCGACTCATAATGAAGTCCAGGATTCAATTGCAGAGGTGTTTAGTCCCAGGGTCCCAAGCTTGGTGGCGAGTTTGGCAGGGACTATGGTGTTGAACGCTGAACTGTAGTCAATGAACAGAATTCTCACATAGCTATTCCTCTTATCTAGGTGGGTAAGGGCAGTGTTGAGTGCAATTGAGATTGTGTCCTCTACGGGATCTGTTGGGGCGGTATGCAAGTTGGAGTGGGTCTAGGGTGTCTGGGATGATGGAGTTGATTTGAGCCATAACCAGCCTCTCAGAGTGTTTACTCTGACTGTTACAGGGTGGTAGTCATTGTGACAGGAAGCCTCAGAGTTCTTAAGGAACAGGAAGGATGGTGGTCAGTTTGAGACGTGGGGATTAGACACTGAGGTTGACAATGTCCATGAATATGTCTGCCAGCTGTTCTGCGCAAACTCGGAGAAATCCGTCAGGCCCTGCGGCCGTGCGAGTGTTGACCTTATTAAAAACCTTACTCGCTTCAGAGAGTGAGATCACCCAGTCCTCTGGGTCGGCAGGGACGCTCATTCACAGCTCAGTGTTGTTTTCATCAGACCAGTATTTTGTGCAGAATATTTAGACTATAATCTATAATGTGCAGTATGTTTAGACTATAGTCTAGATCCATCCAGCTAGATCCATCCATCTAGACAGATCCAGCTAGACAGATCCAGCTAGATCCATCCATCTAGACAGATCCAGCTAGATCCATTCATCTAGACAGATCCATCTAGACAGATCCAGCTAGATCCATCCATCTAGACAGATCCAGCTAGATCCATCCATCTAGACAGATCCAGCTAGATCCATCCATCTAGACAGATCCAGCTAGATCCATCCATCTAGACAGATCCAGCTAGACCCATCCATCTAGACAGATCCAGCTAGATCCATCCATCTAGACCCATCCAGCTAGATCCATCCATCTAGACAGATCCAGCTAGATCCATCCAGCTATACAGATCCAGCTAGACCCATCCAGCTAGACAGTCTGCAGCTAGATCCATCCAGCTGGAATACAGACCTCCAGCTAGACCCATCCAGCTAGACCCTGGGAATGGATGTCTCTGGAGGTTGGATGGAGGAGAGGGGGAGGGGGGCACAGCTGTGACTGTGTCCCAGGAGAGGTGGACTCACGTCGGCTAGGGTAGCAGGAGTGAGAGGGTGGTTGGGTGGAGGGCTAGATGATGCAGACCTGGCAGGGTGGAGGGCTAGATGATGAGTTGGGTGGAGGTCCCTGGCAGTGGAGGGTCCCTTTCACAGCCCTGACCCTGGGAATGGATGTCTCTGGAGGTTGGATGGAGATGATGAGGGTTGGGTGGTGGGGCTAGATGATGAGTTGGGTGGACTAGATGATGAGTTGGGTGGAGGGCTAGATGATGAGTTGGGTGGAGGGCTAGATGATGAGTTGGGTGGAGGGCTAGATGATGAGTTGGGTGGAGGGCTAGATGATGAGTTGGGTGGAGGGCTAGATGATGAGTTGGGTGAGTTGGGTGGAGGGCTAGATGATGAGTTGGGTGGAGGGCTAGATGATGAGTTGGGTGGAGGGCTAGATGATGAGTTGGGTGGAGGGCTAGATGATGAGTTGGGTGGAGGGCTAGATGATGAGTTGGGTAGAGGGCTAGATGATGAGTTGGGTGGAGGGCTAGATGATGAGTTGGGTGGAGGGCTAGATGATGAGTTGGGTGGAGGGCTAGATGATGAGTTGGGTGGAGGGCTAGATGATGAGTTGGGTGGAGGGCTAGATGATGAGTTGGGTGACGGTGGTATTATCCAGCTGTGACGTACTGTATGTGTTCTGTGGCCCTAATGGCACCCTATTCCCTTTGTAGTGCACTACATTTGACCAGGACCCATAGGGCTCATAGGGCTCATAGGGCTCATAGGGCCCATAGGGCTCATAGGGCCCATAGGGCTCATAGGGCACATAGGGCTCATAGGGCTCATAGGGCTCATAGGACTCATAGGGCACATAGGGCTCATAGGGCTCATAGGAACCATAGGACTCATAGGGCACATAGGGCTCATAGGAACCATAGGACTCATAGTGCACATAGGGCTCAATAGGCTCTTGTCAAAAGCAGTGCATGAATAGGGGGCCATTTGGGATGCAGCCTAAACCCTCTGTGAGGTCACGTGACATAACAGCCCCCCCGGCCATCCCAGGAAAGTTCCCATGAATCTCTCTGGCGGAGGTTGACATGGAAACGCCCCCGCCCGGTGGAATGCTGAGGCAGGCAGTGGAATGTTTATGAACAGGGGACATTCAGAAGAGCAGGCAGGATCTGTGACACACAGAGAGAGAGAGAGAGAGAGAGAGAGAGAGAGAGAGAGAGAGAGAGAGAGAGAGAGAGAGAGAGAGAGAGAGAGAGAGAGAGAAGAACAGGGGACATTCAGAATGGCAGGCAGGATCTGTGACACACACACAGCGGGAGGCTGATATTCAATCAAACACTTTTTACACTGTCTTTGTTTACTAACAACTTCCTGTACACACACGTCTTCCTCTAAACCTGAACGCCTCTTCCTGTGAGAGTCTACCTAGTAAGAGGTAGTAGTAGGACTATACAGGAACAACACCATTCTGTATTACCAACGGAAAAAGAGCTACTCCATCAATGACTACCACACTACAGGTTAGATTGAATTAAACCCGACCAGGCACCTTTAAGACAACAGGGGAAACTGCACCTGGCCAAAACCCACAGGATCAGTTTACACAAATAAACTCCCGTCAGAAGTTGGCAGCCCTGTCTGTCAGCCTGATTCAAAGTCACGTACAGAGAACAAAATGGGATGTTTGAATGAAATAGTGCTGCTGCCTGCTATCGCTGCCTGCTATCACTGCCTGCTATCACTGCCTGCTATCACTGCCTGCTATCGCTGCCTGCTATCACTGCCTGCTATCGCTGCCTGCTATCGCTGCCTGCTATCGCTGCCTGCTATCGCTGCCTGCTATCACTGCCTGCTATCACTGCCTGCTATCACTGCCTGCTATCACTGCTTGCTATCACTGCCTGCTATCACTGCCTGCTATCACTGCCTGCTATCGCTGCTTGCTATCACTGCCTGCTATCGCTGCCTGCTATCGCTGCTTGCTATCACTGCCTGCTATCGCTGCTTGCTATCACTGCCTGCTATCGCTGCTTGCTATCACTGCTTGCTATCACTGCCTGCTATCGCTGCCTGCTATCGCTGCTTGCTATCACTGCCTGCTATCGCTGCTTGCTATCACTGCCTGCTATCACTGCCTGCTATCACTGCCTGCTATCGCTGCTTGCTATCACTGCTGCTATCGCTGCCTGCTATCGCTGCTTGCTATCACTGCCTGCTATCGCTGCCTTGCTATCACTGCCTGCTATCGCTGTTTGCTATCACTGACTGCTATAATGGGCTGCCTGCTATCACTGCCTGCTATCACTGCCTGCTATCACTGCCTGCTATCACTGCCTGCTATCAGTCTGGTGGTGCTATCACTGCCTGCTATCACTGCCTGCTATCACTGCCTGCTATCACTGCCTGCTATCACTGCCTGCTATCAATGCTTGCTATCGCTGCCTGCTATCAGCCTGGTTGCTATGCTGCCTGCTATCAATACTTGCTATCGCTGCCTGCTATCACTGCTTGCTATCGCTGCTTGCTATCAATGCTTGCTATCGCTGCCTGCTATCAATGCTTGCTATCGCTGCCTGTATCACTGCTTGCTATCGCTGCTTGCTATCAATGCTTGCTATCGCTGCTTGCTATCAATGCTTGCTATCGCTGCCTGCTATCAATGCTTGCTATCACTGCCTGCTATCACTGCCTGCTATCAATGCTTGCTATCGCTGCCTGCTATCGCTGCCTGCTATCACGGCCTGCTATCACGGCCTGCTATCGCTGCCTGCTATCACTGCTTGCTATCACTGCCTGCTATCACTGCCTGCTATCGCTGCCTGCTATCGCTGCCTGCTATCCATGCTTGCTATCCATGCTTGCTATCACTGCTTGCTATCACTGCCTGCTATCACTGCCTGCTATTCATGCTTGCTATCACTGCTTGCTATCAATGCTTGCTATCCATGGTTGCTATCGCTGCCTGCTATCAATGCTTGCTGTCGCTGCCTGCTGTCGTTGCCTGCGATCGCTGTTTGCTAATAGACTCATAATGGGCTGAAGTGGACGGCCAAAGCTGGTGGTCCAGCCTGGTGGTCCAGTCTGGTGGTGCAGTCTGGTGGTGCAGCCTGGTGGTGCAGTCTGGTAGTGCAGTCTGGTGGTGCAGTCTGGTGGTGCAGCCTGGTGGTGCAGCCTGGTGGTCCAGTCTGGTGGTCCAGTCTGGTGGTGCAGCCTGGTGGTCCAGCCTGGTGGTCCTGCCTGGTGGTCCTGCCTGGTGGTGCAGTCTGGGGGTCCAGCCTGGTGGTCCAGCCTGGTGGTCCAGTCTGGTGGTCCAGTCTGGTAGTGCACTCTGAATCTACTGTCCTCTCTCCTCTCCCACTGTGGGTGTGTGTGTGTGTGTGTGTGTGTGTGTGTGTGTGTGTGTTTTATTCCTCCCTCTCATCTTTAGATCTCTCATATATTTTCATCATGTTGATTAACGACGTAGCAACGAGACGTAGCAACGCAGAGCAAGATGTTCTCTCCTAAGTACTGGCATAAATAAAATGCTTGACATTTCAGAGAACATTTAAAACGCCTGGGTTTAAAGTATTGCTATTCTCCTTTATTACAGCTTATCAAATCACAGGAACAATATCCTGACATCTCCTCTCTCTCTCTCTCTCTCTCTCTCTCTCTCTCTCTCTCTCCTCTCTAGGCTCTCTCTCTCTCTCTCCTCTCTCTAACCACTCTCTCCTGCTCTCTATCTCTCTCTCTCTCTATCTCTCTCTCTCTCTCTCTATCTCTCTCTCTCCATCTCTATCTCTCTCTCTCTCTCTCTCTCTCTCTCTCTCTCTCTCTCTCTCTCTCTCTCTCCTCTCTCTCTCTCTCTCTCTCTCTCTCTATCTCTCTCTCTCTCTCTCTCTATCTCTCTCTCTCTCTCTCTATCTCTCTCTCTCTCTCTCTACCTCTCTCTCTCTCTCTCTCTCTCTCTCTCTCTCTCTCTCTCTCTCTCTCTCTCCCCATCTTTTTAAATTATTAAAAAAATATATATTTTTAACTTTCTTTAACTAGGCAAGTCAGTTTAGAACAAATTCTTATTTTCAATGATGGCCTAGGAAGAGTGGATTAACTGCCTTGTTCAGGGGCAGAACGACAGATTTTTACCTTGTCTGCTCAGAGATTCCTACGCTCTAACCACTAGACTACCTGCCGACCCTACACTCTAACCACTAGGCTACCTGTCGACCCTACACTTCAACCACTAGACTACCTGCCGCCCCTACACTCTAACCACTAGGCTACCTGCCGACCCTACACTCTAACCACTAGGCTACCTGCCGACCCTACACTCTAACCACTAGACTACCTGCTGACCCTACACTCTAACCACTAGGCTACCTGTCGACCCTACACTCTAACCACTAGGCTACCTGTCGACACTACACTCTAACCACTAGACCACCTGCCGACCCTACGCTCTAACCACTAGGCTACATGCCGACCCTACACTCCAACCACTAGGCTACCTGCCGACCCTACACTCTAACCACTAGGCTACCTGCCTACCCTACACTCTAACCACTAGGCTACCTGCCTACCCTACACTCTAACCACTAGACTACCTGCCGACCCTACACTCTAACCACTAGGCTACCTGCCAACCCTACACTCTAACCACTAGACTACCTGCCGACACTACGCTCTAACCACTAGACCACCTGCCAACCCTACGCTCTAACCACTAGGCTACCTGTCGACACTATACTCTAACCACTAGGCTACCTGTCGACACTACGCTCTAACCACTAGACCACCTGCCGACCCTACACTCTAACCACTAGGCTACCTGTCGACACTATACTCTAACCACTAGGCTACCTGTCGACACTACGCTCTAACCACTAGACCACCTGCCGACCCTACACTCTAACCACTAGGCTACCTGTCGACACTACACTCTAACCACTAGACCACCTGCCGACCCTACACTCTAACCACTAGGCTACCTGTCGACACTATACTCTAACCACTAGGCTACCTGTCGACACTACGCTCTAACCACTAGGCTACCTGTCGACACTACGCTCTAACCACTAGACCACCTGCCGACCCTACACTCTAACCACTAGGCTACCTGTCGACACTATACTCTAACCACTAGGCTACCTGTCGACACTACGCTCTAACCACTAGGCTACCTGTCGACACTACGCTCTAACCACTAGACCACCTGCCGACCCTACACTCTAACCACTAGGCTACCTGCCGACACTACACTCTAACCACTAGGCTACCTGTCGACACTACGCTCTAACCACTAGGCTACTTGTCGACACTACGCTCTAACCACTAGACCACCTGCCGACCCTATGCTCTAACCACTAGGCTACATGCCGACTCTACACTCTAACCACTAGGCTACCTGTCGACACTACACTCTAACCACTAGACCACCTGCCGACCCTACACTCTAACCACTAGGCTACCTGCCGACCCTACACTCTAACCACTAGACCACCTGCCGACCCTACACTCTAACCACTAGGCTACCTGCCGACCCTACACTCTAACCACTAGACCACCTGCCGACCCTACACTCTAACCCGAAGTAACATTTCTGTTGGACAATAAAGTATCTCCTTCTTCTTCTCTCCTGTGTCTCTCTGTAGGAGCGGGTAGAGTATCTCTTCCTCATCGTCTTCTTCTCTCCTGTGTCTCTCTGTAGGAGCGGGTAGAGTACCTCTTCCTCATCGTCTTCTTCTCTCCTGTGTCTCTCTGTAGGAGCGGGTAGAGTATCTCTTCCTCATCGTCTTCACAGTAGAAGCCTTTCTGAAGGTAATAGCCTACGG
>NW_024609738.1:37500-42500 GCF_018296145.1 Oncorhynchus tshawytscha
AGATCCATCCTCCCCTTTGTCAAAGAGACACACACACTAACATACGCTAACACACACACTAACACACACGCTAACAGACACACTAACACACTAACACACGCTAACACACAGTAACACACACACTTACACAGACACTTACACAGACACTAACACACACTAACACACACGCTAACACGCACGCTAACACACACACTAACACACACTAACACACACACTAACACACACTAACACACACTAACACACACGCTAACACACACACTAACACACACTAAACTAACACACTAACACACACGCTAACACACACTAACACACACGCTAACACACACGCTAACACGCACGCTAACACACACGCTAACACACACACTAACACACACTAACACACACACTAACACACACTAACACACACTAACACACACTAACACACACGCTAACACACACACTAACACACACTAACACACACTAACACACACACTAACACACACTAACACACACGCTAACACACACACTAACACACACGCTAACACACACACTAACACACACTAACACACACACTAACACACACACTAACACACACTAACACACACACACACACACTAACACACACTAACACACACACTAACACACACTAACACACACGCTAACACACACTAACACACACGCTAATACACACACTAACACATACGCTAACACACACACTAACACACTAACACACACTAACACACACTAACACACACGCTAACACACACACTAACACACTAACACACGCTAACACACACACTAACACACACTAACACACACACTAACACGCTAACACACGCTAACACACACTAACACACACACTAACACACACGCTAACACACACACTAACACACTAACACACGCTAACACACACTAACACACATACTAACACACACACTAATACACACACTAACACACACACTAACACACACTAACACACACTAACACACACACACTAACACACCACAGCCAAGGACTTGGTCTCCTCCATGTAGATGAGTGTTATTATAAACCCTGATCACAGTGGTGAGGCATAACATATATTTTATTAGATATGAAGAGAGGGTGACAGCTCATTCTATTTCTTTCTCTGTCTCTCCTTTGTTGCCTGTCCCCATCTCACTCTGTCATTACAGAGTAGCTGTTATCTTCTCTCACTGTGTCTGTCTGCCTTTCTGTCCCTCTATCTCTCTTCTCCCTCTTCTCCCTCTCCCTTCCTTTCTCTCTCTATCCCTCTATTCTGCTCCACTCTCTTTCTCTCTCCTTCTCCTCTCATCACCTCTTCTCTCTCTCTTCACCTCTTCTCTCATCACCTCTTCTCTCTCTCTCTCTCTCTCATCACCTCTTCTCTCTCTCTCTCCTCTCATCACCTCTTCTCTCTCTTAACCTCTTCTCTCTCTCTCATCACCTCTTCTCTCTCTCTCTATCTCCTCTCATCACCTCTTCTCTCTCTCTTCACCTCTTCTCTCTCTCTCATCACCTCTTCTCTCTCTCTCATCACCTCTTCTCTCTCTCTTCACCTCTTCTCTCATCACCTCTTCTCTCTCTCTTCACCTCTCCTCTCATCAACTCTTCTCTCTCTCTATCTCCTCTCATCACCTCTTCTCTCTCTCTCATCACCTCTTCTCTCTCTCTTCACCTCTTCTCTCTCTCTCATCACCTCTCTCTCTCTCTCTCTCTCCTCTCATCACCTCTTCTCTCTCTCTTCACCTCTCCTCTCATCACCTCTTCTCTCTCTCTCTCTCATTACCTCTTCTAACTCCCTCTCTCCTCTCATCACCTCTTCTAACTCCCTCTCTCCTCTCATCACCTCTTCTCTCTCTCTTCACCTCTCCTCTCATCACCTCTTCTCTCTCTCTCATCACCTCTTCTCTCTCTCTTCACCTCTCCTCTCTTCACCTCTTCTCTCTCTCTCTCTCATCACCTCTTCTAACTCCCTCTCTCCTCTCATCACCTCTTCTAACTCCCTCTCGCCTCTCATCACCTCTTCTAACTCCCTCTCTCCTCTCATCACCTCTTCTCTCTCTCTTCACCTCTCCTCTCATCACCTCTTCTCTCTCTCTCTCATCACCTCTTCTAACTCCCTCTCTCCTCTCATCACCTCTTCTAACTCCCTCTCCCCTCTCATCACCTCTTCTAACTCCCTCTCTCTCTCTCATCAGTTCTTCTCCCTCTGTCCTCTCATCACCTCTTCTCTATCTCTCTTCACCTCTCCTCTCATTACCTATTCTCTCATTTCATTTTTCATTTCAAGGGCTTTATTGGCATGGGAAACATGTGTTAACATTGCCAAAGCAAGTGAGGTAGACAACATACAAAGTGAATATATAAAGTGAAAAACAACAAAAATTAACAGTAAACATTACACATACAGAAGTTTCAAAACAGTAAAGACATTACAAATGTCATATATATATATATATACAGTGTTCTAACAATGTACAAATGGCTAAAGGACACAAGATAAAATAAATAAGCATAAATATGGGTTGTATTTACAATGGTGTTTGTTCTTCACTGGTTGCCCTTTTCTCGTGGCAACAGGTCACAAATCTTGCTGCTGTGATGTCACACTGTGGAATTTCACCCAGTAGATATGGGAGTTTTTCAAAATTGGATTTGTTTTCGAATTCTTTGTGGATCTGTGTAATCTGAGGGAAATATGTCTCTCTAATATGGTCATACATTGGGCAGGAGGTTAGGAAGTGCAGCTCAGTTTCCACCTCATTTTGTGGGCAGTGAGCACATAGCCTGTCTTCTCTTGAGAGCCATGTCTGCCTACGGCGGCCTTTCTCAATAGCAAGGCTATGCTCACTGAGTCTGTACATAGTCAAGGCTTTCCTTAATTTTGGGTCAGTCACAGTGGTCAGGTATTCTGCCGCTGTGTACTCTCTGTGTAGGGCCAAATAGCATTCTAGTTTGCTCTGTTTTTTTGTTAATTCTTTCCAATGTGTTAAGTAGTTATCTTTTTGTTTTCTCATGATTTGGTTGGGTCTAATTGTGCTGCTGTCCTGGGGCTCTGTAGTGTGTGTTTGTGTTTGTGAACAGAGCCCCAGGACCAGCTTGCTTAGGGACTCTTCTCCAGGTTCATCTCTCTGTAGGTGATGGCTTTGTTATGGAAGGTTTGTGAATCGCTTCCTTTTAGGTGGTTGTAGAATTTAACAGCTCTTTTCTGGATTTTGATAATTAGTGGGTATCGGCCTAATTCTGCTCTGCATGCATTATTTGGTGTTCTACGTTGTACACGGAGGATATTTTTGCAGAATTCTGCGTGCAGAGTCTCAATTTGGTGTTTGTCCCATTTTGTGAAGTCTTGGTTGGTGAGCGGACCCCAGACCTCACAACCATAAAGGGCAATGGGCTCTATGACTGATTCAAGTATTTTTAGCCAGATCCTAATTGGTATGTTGAAATTTATGTTTCTTTTGATGGCATAGAATGCCCTTCTTGCCTTGTCTCTCAGATCGTTCACAGCTTTGTGGAAGTTACCTGTGGCGCTGATGTTTAGGCCAAGGTATGTATAGTTTTTTGTGTGCTCTAGGGCAACAGTGTCTAGATGGAATTTGTATTTGTGGTCCTGGTGACTGGACCTTTTTTGGAACACCATTATTTTGGTCTTACTGAGATTTACTGTCAGGGCCCAGGTCTGACAGAATCTGTGCATAAGATCTAGGTGCTGCTGTAGGCCCTCCTTGGTTGGTGACAGAAGCACCAGATCATCAGCAAACAGCAGACATTTGACTTCGGATTCTAGCAGGGGAGGCCGGGTGCTGCAGACTTTTCTAGTGCCCTCGCCAATTCGTTGATATATATGTTGAAGAGGGTGGGGCTTAAGCTGCATCCCTGTCTAACCCCACGACCCTGTGTGAAGAAATGTGTGTGTTTTTTGCCAATTTTAACCGCACACTTGTTGTTTGTGTACATGGATTTTATAATGTCGTATGTTTTACCCCCAACACCACTTTCCATCAGTTTGTATAGCAGACCCTCATGCCAGATTGAGTCGAAGGCTTTTTTGAAATCAACAAAGCATGAGAAGACTTTGCCTTTGTTTTGGTTTGTTTGATTGTCAATTAGGGTGTGCAGGGTGAATACATGGTCTGTTGTACGGTAATTTGGCTAAAAGCCAATTTGACATTTGCTCAGTACATTGTTTTCATTGAGGAAATGTACGAGTCTGCTGTTAATAATAATGCAGAGGATTTTCCCAAGGTTACTCTCTCTCCTCTCATCACCTCTTCTCTCTCTCTCTTCACCTCTCCTCTCATCACCTCTTCTCTCTCTCTCCTCTCATCACCTCTTCTCTCTCTCTCTTCACCTCTCCTCTCATCACCTCTTCTCTCTCTCTCCTCTGAGATAAAGGCACTTTGTTCTTTCCCCAACTTTCCCTCTTGGCTCTCGTCAGAATAGAAGATTAGAGGAAATTCAGTTATCTGAGAGAGAGAGAGAGAGAGAGAGAGAGAGAGAGAGAGAGAGAGAGACAGAGAGAGACAGATAGAGACAGAGAGAGACAGAGAGAGAGACAGAGAGAGAGACAGAGAGAGAGAGAGAGAGAGAGAGAGAGAGAGAGAGAGAGAGAGAGAGACAGAGAGAGACAGAGAGAGACGGAGAGAGAGAGAGAGAGAGGGAGAGAGAGAGACAGAGAGAGACAGAGAGAGAGAGAGACAGAGAAAGACAGATAGAGACAGAGAGAGACAGAGACAGAGAGAGACAGAGAGAGAGAGAGACAGAGAGAGAGAGACAGAGAGAGAGAGAGACAGAGAGAGACAGATAGAGACAGAGAGAGACAGATAGAGACAGAGAGAGACAGATAGAGACAGAGAGAGACAGATAGAGACAGAGAGAGACAGAGAGAGGGAGAGAGAGAGAGAGAGAGAGACAGAGAGAGACCGAGAGAGAGACAGAGAGAGAGAGAGAGAGAGAGAGAGACAGAGAGAGAGAGAGAGAGAGAGAGAGAGAGAGAGAGAGAGAGAGAGAGAGAG
>NW_024609738.1:55000-60000 GCF_018296145.1 Oncorhynchus tshawytscha
AGTCCAAAACAAAAGTTCGGAAACAGTATTGTGACCAAACATGCAGCCTATGAATTAGTTCTGATCCAATACCAGAACATGTGATTAAACTCCTCATAAAGCCCTAGATTAGTTCTGATCCAATACCAGAACATGTGATTAAACTCCTCATAAAGCCCTAGATTAGTTTAATCTCGTCTTCTACAGTTAGTACAGCCTTTAGTAGACCTCTTGACTTTTTCCACGTTTTGTTGCGTTACAGCGTTATTCTAAGATGGATTAAAGAAAAAAATATCCTAAGAAATCTACACACAATACTCCATAATGACAAAGCGAAAATAGATTTGTCTAAATTTTTGCACATTTACAAAATATTAAAAACAGAAATACCTTGTTTACATAAGTATTCAGACTCTTTACTATGAGACTCGAAACTGAGCTCAGGTGCATCGTGTTTCTATTGATCATCCTAGAGATGTTTCTACAACTTGATTGGAGTCCACCTGTGGTAATTCAATTGATTGGACATGATTTGGAAAGGCACACAGCTGTCTATTTATGGTCCCACAGATGTCAGAGCAAAAACCAAGCCATGAGATCAAAGGAATTGTCCGTAGAGCTCAGAGACAGGATTGTGTCGAGGCACAGATCTGGGGAAGGGTACCAACATTACTGCAGCATTGAAGGTTCCCAAGATCACAGTAGTTTCTATCATTCTTTAATGGAAGAAGTTTAGAACCACCAAGTCACCAATTGTATTTTCAGACACACAAAAACACATGCACACACGCACACACACACATGCATACACACACATGCATACACACACACACATGCACACACACACCTGTTATCCCAGCGCGTCATAGCCACCGACGGTTAAGCCACCGAAGTGTTAATTTCCTGCCTCGGGAAACGATAGCCAATCAGATCCCCAGCTGATAACAGATGGGTGATGAGACAGTGTGTGTGTTTCTAGTCCTGGGTAGGGTTTGGCCGGGACACTGTATCACAACAGGCCGTCATTGTAAATTAAGAGTTTGTTCATGACTGACTTGCCTAGTTAAATAAAGGTTAACATTAAAAATAATATTAATAATAACAGTAAATAGAAGTCCCCCGTTATTAACACTTAGGCAGTATTAGGGGTGAGTGAGTGTGTGAAGAGAGGAGGGAGGGAAAATGAAAGAGAGAGAGATAGAGGGACTGAAAATGAGAGAGAGAGCGAGAAAGAGAGAGAGAGAGAGAGACTGAAAATGAGAGAGAGAGAGAGAGACTGAAAATGAGAGAGAGAGAGAAAGAGAGAGACTGAAAATGAGAGAGAGAGAGAGAGAGAGAGACAAAGAGAGACTGAAAATGAGAGAGAGAGAGAGAGAGAGACTGAAAATGAGAGAGAGAGAGAACAGTCTGGTCTGGTCAGGGTTAAATGAGAAACCCAGAGGAAACTGTTCCTTATTCTCACTGTACGAGGATCTACCTCACACTACACAAATACTATGTAGCTTTGTCACACACACACACACACACACACACACACACACACACACACACACACACACACACACACACACACACACACACACACACACACACACACACACACACACACACACACACACACACACACACAAACAAGCGTACACAAACAAACACACACAGTGTCTAATATCCTCTGGCAGGTTTTAGCTGTCAACCATTACAACATGTGTGTCTCAGCGACCTTTACTGTGTTTTACCCTGTAAACATGGGGACATGTTATTAATTAAGACCGTGATGGATGAAGTGGGAGGCTTCCAGCCTGGCTCTACACCCCCTCTCTGTACTGTCTCTCTGCCTGCCTGTCTGTCTGCTATTCTGACCACTGTATAAGTGTGTACCAAATGTCACATAGGTGCTGTTTGGGACACAAGCCATGTGTGCTCAGTTCAACTCACAGGCATTGATTGTTCTGTTACAGTAGCATTGACTGACTGAGTTCTGTTACAGTAGCATTGACTGACTGAGTTCTGTTACAGTAGCACTGACTGACTGAGTTCTGTTACAGTAGCATTGACTGACTGAGTTCTGTTACAGTAGCATTGACTGACTGAGTTCTGTTACAGTAGCATTGACTGACTGAGTTCTGTTACAGTAGCATTGACTGACTGAGTTCTGTTACAGTAGCATTGACTGTTCTGTTACAGTAGCATTGACTGACTGAGTTCTGTTACAGTAGCATTGACTGACTGAGTTCTGTTACAGTAGCATTGACTGACTGAGTTCTGTTACAGTAGCATTGACTGACTGAGTTCTGTTACAGTAGCATTGACTGACTGAGTTCTGTTACAGTAGCATTGACTGACTGAGTTCTGTTACAGTAGCATTGACTGACTGAGTTCTGTTACAGTAGCATTGACTGACTGAGTTCTGTTACAGTAGCATTGACTGACTGAGTTCTGTTACAGTAGCATTGACTGACTGAGTTCTGTTACAGTAGCATTGACTGACTGAGTTCTGTTACAGTAGCATTGACTGACTGAGTTCTGTTACAGTAGCATTGTAACTGAAGGTCTGAAGGAACAATGAAAGGAATGTCTTCTCAACCAGGAGTGTCTTCTCAACCAGTCAATATACAACATTATGTCTTCTCAACCAGGAGTGTCTTCTCAACCGGGCAATATACTACATTACACATTATGTCTTCTCAACCAGGAGTGTCTTCTCAACCAGGCAATATACTACATTATGTCTTCTCAACCAGGAGTGTCTTCTCAACAAGGCAATATACTACATTATGTCTCTACTACCATATCACATTATGTCTCTACCACCATCCATATCACATTATGTCTCTACTACCATCCATATCACATTATGTCTCTACTACCATCCATATCACATTATGTCTCTACTACCATATCACATTATGTCTCTACTACCATATCACATTATGTCTCTACCACCATCCATATCACATTATGTCTCTACTACCATATCACATTATGTCTCTATCACCATATCACATTATGTCTCTACCACCATCCATATCACATTATGTCTCTATCACCATATCACATTATGTCTCTACTACCATCCATATCACATTATGTCTCTACTACCATATCACATTATGTCTCTACCACCATCCATATCACATTATGTCTCTACCACCATATCACATTATGTCTCTACCACCATCCATATCACATTATGTCTCTCTACCATCCATATCACATTATGTCTCTACTACCATCCATATCACATTATGTCTCTACTACCATCCATATCACATTATGTCTCTACCACCATCCATATCACATTATGTCTCTACTACCATATCACATTATGTCTCTACCACCATATCACATTATGTCTCTACTACCATATCACATTATGTCTCTACTACCATATCACATTATGTCTCTACCACCATCCATATCACATTATGTCTCTACCACCATATCACATTATGTCTCTACTACCATATCACATTATGTCTCTACCACCATCCATATCACATTATGTCTCTACCACCATATCACATTATGTCTCTACTACCACCATATCACGTTATGTCTCTACCACCATCCATATCACATTATGTCTCTACTACCATATCACATTATGTCTCTACCACCATATCACATTATGTCTCTACCACCATATCACATTATGTCTCTACCACCATATCAAATTATGTCTCTATCACCATCCATGTCACATTATGTCTCTACTTCCATATCACATTATGTCTCTACCACCATATCACATTATGTCTCTACCACCATATCACATTATGTCTCTACCACCATCCATATCACATTATGTCTCTACCACCATATCACATTATGTCTCTACCACCATATCACATTATGTCTCTACCACCATATCACATTATGTCTCTACCACCATATCACATTATGTCTCTACCATCCATATCACATTATGTCTCTACCACCATATCACATTATGTCTCTACCACCATATCACATTATGTCTCTACTATTATGTCTCTACCACCATATCACATTATGTCTCTACCACCATATCACATTATTATGTCTCTATCACCATCATGTCACATCACATTATGTCTCTACACCATATCACATTATGTCTCTACCACCATATATGTCTCTACCATATCCATATCACATTATGTCTCTACCACCATATCACATTATGTCTCTACCACCACCATATCATATCACATTATGTCTCATTATGTCTCTACCACCATGTCACATTATGTCTCTACCACCATATCACATTATGTCTCTACCACCATATCACATTATGTCTCTACCACCATATCAAATTATGTCTCTATCACCATCCATGTCACATTATGTCTCTACTTCCATATCACATTATGTCTCTACCACCATATCACATTATGTCTCTATCACCATATCACATTATGTCTCTACTACCACCATATCACATTATGTCTCTACCACCATATCACATTATGTCTCTACTACCATATCACATTATGTCTCTACCACCATATCACATTATGTCTACCACCATCCATATCACATTATGTCTCTACTACCATATCACATTATGTCTCTACTACCATATCACATTATGTCTCTACCACCATCCATATCACATTATGTCTCTCCACCATATCACATTATGTCTACCTACCATATCCACCATCCATATCACATTATGTCTCTACTACCATATCACATTATGTCTCTACCACCATATCACATTATGTCTCTACCACCATCCATATCACATTATGTCCCTACCACCATATCACATTATGTCTCTACTACCATATCACATTATGTCTCTATCACCATATCACATTATGTCTCTACTACCATATCACATTATGTCTCTATCACCATATCACATTATGTCTCTACTACCATATCACATTATGTCTCTACTACCATCCATATCACATTATGTCTCTACCACCATCCATGTCACATTATGTCTCTACCACCATCCATATCACATTATGTCCCTACCACCATCCATATCACATTATGTCTCTATCACCATCCATGTCACATTA
>NW_024609738.1:62500-65000 GCF_018296145.1 Oncorhynchus tshawytscha
CCTTTCTGTGTTGTATGGGCCAATGAGTGGTGTGTTGAGAAGCAAACCATCATTGGCCATTGCAGCACACATGGTGATATTTCCCCCCTTTGGCCTGGAACCTCCACAGTGGCCCTTTGACCTATAACATTCCTTCCTCTGCGCCGTGTTTTGGCAAGGTTAAATCCAGCTTCATCGATAAATACAAATGAATGTGGTCTTTCCAGTGCTTCCACCTCCATTACTCTCTGAAAAACAGTAAGTGCACAGTTTTACTGTAGAAATGCTAGTGTTTTTTTTTACTGTAAATATTTTGTATAGCTGTGTACGTAACCTCAGATGTCTTACCTGGACATATTGGTATCTTTGCTCTTTTACCCGTTCAGTTTCTCTCGAACGGTACAGTGTATAACTGTTTCATTGTAACTTGGTGTTTCTTTAGGACTCGAGCAATAGTTGTTGTGCTGACAGAATTAACATTTTCAAATATATCATTATCAGCCAGCACTCTATCTTGAATCTCCCGCAGTTTTATTGCATTGTTGACAACAACCATGTCAACAATAGCATTTTCCTGCGCATCTGAAAATATTTTTCCTCTTCCCCCTGTTGGGGGCAGCCTTTGGATCCTGTTGTAAAAATATATTTTACAGTCAAACTTACTGTAATATATATCTGTGTAAATATTCTATAATTGCAATACAAAATAGATTCCTGTAATGTTTTCATTTACTGTAAGGATGTAACTCTCACCTGTTTGCATGATGGAAAATTCGCATTACAGATGCCACTGTGGATCTTTGCAGATTGGGTTGCACCCTCAACCCTGCCTCTCTCAATGAGAGACCATGGTTCACGACATGGTCTATAAGTGTAGCCCTTATTTCATCTGAAATAACAGCTCTTTGTCTTCTTTGTCTTCCTCCACGCATCCGCCCTCTCCCTGCCACCCTTCTCCCTCCACGAACCCATCTTCCTTGTTCCATTTCCAAAATGAGTCTTTCTGAGCTCTACCTATATATACTGTAATATGTGTGTGTGTTCACTAACAAGTCTAAAACAAGACACCTGCTTAGCCTTTCAGCTGAAATTGCAATCAGCAGTGTTTGAAAGGCACAAGGCTGAAATCTATTCCCTTTTGAATGTGTGGTTCACAGTTTTGACAGCAGTGTGTTAGCATTTGAACAAAGTGCTGTAAATCCACAGTGTTGTGCAGGTTGTGGTTAAAGTCATGGGATAAGTGTGTAGAGTTTTGAAAACTGTGTTCAAGCAATGAAAAACGAACTAGAGTTTGGTCCACATGAACTGCTGCTGTGCAGACTGTAGTTAGAGTTTTGCACATGTGACTCCAGTTGTGTCCACTGTCGTTTAGCAATCGAAAAAAACTGTAAACACACACATACACACACACACACACACACACACACACACACACTGCACTACTTAACTCTACAACGACCAGAGAGGGCTTTGTTCAAGGGTGTTTGTGATCAAGAGGTATTTGTTCACAGCTGAGATACTGTTCAGTAGTATTCTAGAGTTCTGATGATCTCTCGTTGTCTCCAACGTTCTGGTTCTATTTCCTGTCTCGGTACTTGTTGGAATTCCAGAGTGGGAGCTTGACATTGTAAATGAATGAATTAGCTCCATTGTTTGGGGTTTTGTATCTGAAGTATCTTTACCCTTCACACGTACCTTATACACACATATGAGTGCTGGCACGTACACACACAAATGCACACACTTCTCCAATCTTGCCGTTTTCTGCTATTGTGTAATTGTGCAATTTCTTAGCTTTATTTATTTCCTTCATCCTTGTTTAACCACCCTATTCTTGTTTCCAATCCCTGTCCTCTCTCTCTAAACCCCTCCTCCTTCTTGTCTTCCAATCCCTGTCCTCTCTCTCTAAACCCCTCCTCCTCTCTCTCTAAACCCCTCCTCCTTCTTGTCTTCCAATCCCTGTCCTCTCTCTCTAAACCCCTCCTCCTCTCTTCCAACCCCTGTCCTCCTCCTCCTCCTTCTTGTCTTCCAATCCCTGTCCTCTCTCTCTAAACCCTCCCCTCCTCCTTCTTGTCTTCCAATCCCTGTCCTCTCTCTCTAACCCTCCTCCTCCTTCTTGTCTTCCAATCCCTGTCCTCTCCCCCCCTCCTCCTTCTTGTCTTCCAATCCCTGTCCTCTCTCTCTAAACCCCTCCTCCTTCTTGTCTTCCAATCCCTGTCCTCTCTCTCTAAACCCCTCCTCCTCCTTCTTGTCTTCCAATCCCTGTCCTCTCTCTCTAAACCCCTCCTCCTCCTCCTCCTTCTTGTCTTCCAATCCCCCTCCTAAACCCCTCCTCCTCCTTCTTGTCTTCCAATCCCTGTCCTCTCTCTCTATAACCCCTCCTCCTCCTCCTCCTTCTTGTCTTCCAATCCCTGTCCTCTCTCTCTCTAAACCCCTCCTCCTTCTTGTCTTCCAATCCCTGTCCTCTCTCTCTAAACCCCTCCTCCTCCTTCTTGTCTTCCAATCCCTGTCCTCTCTCTCC